>NW_027142396.1:2971207-3041415 GCF_026170545.1 Melanerpes formicivorus | reverse complement strand
CCCTTTCCTATGTATGTTCCTACCTATAGTAGATTTTCTAGGAACTCGGCTGTTTTCCTGGGTTTTAAAAACAGCATATGTGCCTATGAAAGGGGGAGAGAGGCGAAGTTGCAATGAACCTAATGAACTCTCATGGCTGAGATTTCTAACCTGTTGTGTGGGAAATTATATTCCACTCTAAGACATGTCCTTTCCCTTCCCTTTCCCTTTCCCTTTCCCTTTCCCTTTCCCTTTCCCTTTCCCTTTCCCTTTCCCCTTTCCCTTTCCCTTTCCCTTTCCCTTTCCCTCTCTCTTTCCCTCTCCTTTTCCCTCTACCTCTCCTTTTCCCTTTTCCTCCCCCTCTCCCTCTCCCTCCCCCCTCTCCCCTCTCCCTCTCCCTCCTCTCCTCTCCCACTCCCTCTCCCTCTCCCTCCCCTCTCCCTCTCCCACTCCTCCCTCTCCCTCTCCCTCCCCTCTCCCTCCCCCTCCCCCTCTCCCTCCCCTCTCCCTCTCCCTCTCCCTCCCCCTCTCCCTCTCCCTCTCCTCTCCCTCTCCCTCTCCCTCTCCCTCTCCCACTCCCCTCTCCCTCTCCCTCTCCCTCTCCCTCTTCCTTTTCCCTTCCCCTTCTTTCCCTTCCCCTTCTTTCCCTTCCCCTTCTTTCCCTTCCCCTTCTTTCCCTTCCCCCTTCTTTCCCTTTCCCTTCTTTCCCTTCCCCTTCTTTCCTCTCCCCTTCTTTCCCTTTCCCTTCTTTCCCTCTCCCTCTCCCTCTCCCTCTCCCTCTCCCTCTCCCTCTCCCTCTCCCTCTCCCTCTCCTCTCCCTCTCCTCTCCCTCTCTCTTTCCCTTCCCCTTCTTTCCCTTCCCCCTTCTTTCCCTTCCCCTTCTTTCCCTTCCCCTTCTTTCCCTTTCCCTTTCCCTTTCCTTTTCCCTTTCCTTTTACCTTTTCTCACTTTTCTTTTTTTTTTTCTTCCTTTTTTTCTTTTTCATCCCCTCCCCTTTTCTTCATCTCCCTTGTTTGATTTCTTTTTCAACGTTGTCAATGCAACTTTTACGCAAATTCTTTAGAACTGGGAAAAAAATACTGAAAATTGCCTGCTGTCCTTTAGCTGCAGCCACTATTAGGACCAGTGGAGACAGATGGAGGGAATAGATAGAGAATATTGTCTGAGTTGTCATAATACCAGGAAGCTTGAAGGATCAAAAATATGCTTTTTTCACCTAAGGAGAAAAAAGCTCTCCTATTTGTCAGCAAGCAAAGGAAGGAAGTTTGTATGTCCATCAGGGATTTGCCAGGTCTATATGCACATATGGTCTCCACAAGTTGGACTAATTAAGGTGTGTTATAGTTCTGGTGCAAGTGTAATCAGTATTTATATAAAAAGCAATGGCAATAAAACATTCCCTAAAGACAGTTGATGATACTACAGGATTATTCATCATAGAATAAAAGGATACAGGAGATGTATTTCATTGTTAAAAGATGGGCTTCTATTCTACATCAAAGACAGCTTTTTCTTCTATACAGGCCATCTAGACACAAGTTTTATTAGTGTGAAGGAAAATTATTTGAACTACTGATTGTTATATTGTTTCTAACTCTCATGTGATGTGAATGTTACAAAAACAAAATGCAAACGAAGGTGTAGAAAAAGAGCACAGCTAAAGTCAGATCATCATCTGGTTTTAATTTCTGTTCCATACAAAGTCATAAGCACTCTGTAGGACAGTGCATGCAGACCAGAACTCCCAAATTAGAGACAAAGAATTCCAGAGATATTGTTTCTACTGAGTGTTCCTCTAATGAACATCTAAAGAATGCCGAGTGAAATTTTAACTGTTTTCCTCTTTTTTTTTGCACAGTGACAGAAGGAGGAAAAAATACCATTCTATTTTTGAGTTTTGAATAATATTTTCTGCAAAAGCAGCATTAATGTAAGAGATGTTTGAATCACCTTCAAGTATTAAAAGGACTGGAAAATGAGTCTTCCTCCTCTTTGACAAACATTCATATCACAAAACCTTATATAAATTACTCTAATCCTTCCCTCACATAAAGGAAGAAATTTTTTTTTCTCTGAACTGCACATCCTCTTCTATTAATGCTATATACTGCCTACATTTTGGTAATGAAAAACTTCAATATTTCTTCAGAAAGCAAAAAGAATGGGAGAAAATAAAAAAGAAAAAGAAATAATTATCTCAGCCAAGTCAGTTATGAAGTCTAAAGATTTCCTTTCCTTTCAGTGCTTCCAGTGGTTAACGCTAGACTTTTTGGTTGGTTGGTTGGTTGGTTGGTTTGTTTGTTTGTGAAGGATAAATCTACACTCATGGACTATAAGTTATAAACTAGAATAGAATAGAATAGAATAGAATAGAATAGAATAGAATAGAATAGAGTAGACCAAGTTGGAAGAGACCTTTGAGATCATCGAGTCCAACCTATCATCCAACACTATCTAATCAACTAAACCATGGCACCAAGCACCCCGTCCAGTCCCTTCCTAAACACCTCCAGTTAGGGTCCTGAACTTTTGTCTGTGAGACAGAGTAGACACTACAGTACTTGAACTTATAGCCTTAAAATCTCTTGTATGACATCTAATTCTGTGTCAGCTGTTCTGCATGACAGAGGATGAATCTGACCAGTTGGACTACATGTCTTCTGGAGGTCCCTTCCAACCTCAACCATTCTGTGAGATGCAAACACCTACAGCTGATTCTACTCTCAATAGAAGAAAGTGAAATTCAGAACAGTGATCCATCTTTTTTTTTTTGCCTCCCATGTCCTGAGGAGACAAAATCTAAAAATATACAACTTAGATGAATTTGCAGATCTGTAATATCCAAGTTCAGCTAAAATGTGATCAGATGATGCAACTAACCTCTTTTTCTTTTCCAATGCAGTACGGTGACTAACCCTAGCCTCAAAAAGAGCATCACTTCTAGTCCTGTCATATAAAGCAGAAGAATGAGACTATACACATCCATTACCCAGCTGATCTGTTGAATGTTTAAACTAATTATTAGCAAACTTAAGAGAGAGGGGAAAAAAAACACACATGATTCCTCTTGTCTTTGCAGGAATGAATTGGAGCAGACAGATTGAATCTATTGCCAAGGTTAAATCCTTTATTTTCAATGACACCAATTATTTTGAGCACAAAGGCTTTAATTATCTCAAGCAGGCAATTAATAACTTAAATTCAAAAATCAGGCACAGCTATGAAACTGTCCAGAATTCCAATTCTTTTCTCCTTAAAGATATAAACCATGAAACCTTTCAAAGTTGTTTGAGCTTCCATTTTCACAGCCAGAGAGCTTAAGAATTTTCTAATTCTCTCTTTAAGCATCATTCAAATTAGTGCCAAAAGAAATATGTTTGCAAGAGGAAAACCTGAGTGTCTTGGTTCATAACAGAGCACTGGCATAAAGGTAAACTGGCATGCTTGGCACATCTTCACATCTATATCATGGAAGCATGACTTTCAGTGACGTGTTTTCTGCTCTTGATGTGTGTATATGCAATGACTAACCCCAAAAAAGCAAGCCATGTATACTACTATATATTGCATTCAGAATAGACTAGGTTGGGAGAGACCTTCGAGATCATCGAGTCCAACCTATCATCCAACATTATCTAATCAAATAAACCATGGCAGAAAGCACCCCATCCAGTCTCTTCTTAAACACCTCTGGTGATGGTGATTCCACCACCTCCCTGGGGAGCCCATTCCAATGGCCAATCACTCTTTCTGTGAAGAACTTCTTCCTAACAGCCAGCCTAAACCTCCCCTGGTGCAGCTTGAGACTGTGTCCTCTTGTTCTAGTGCTGGTTGCCTGGGAGACTAGACCAACCCCCACCTGGATTCAACCTCCCTTCAGATAGTTGTAGACAGCACATGCTTCTACAATACTTACTAAAGGATTTATGTCACAAGCATCAATATTGTAATAAATATGAAAGTAAATGGCCAAAGTTAGCTAGCCAATCATTTCCTCTGAATGAAACTTGCTTGGTACTTTACCAAACTGTCTGTAGCAGCAGAACAGTAAAGGGGGGGGGGGGGGGGGAGGGAACTGAGCCTCTGTCTATGAAGATGAACAAGGTTTTGTGTAACAGCATAAGATGAAAATAGCAAAAATGTCCTGTGATATATCTACCCAATTAGGTAAAGTAGGACATGCAAATAGAAAATATTTCCTAATACATAATGTGGTCTGTTGAAGTCCCCTGACAGGATGTGAGGTTGCCTTTATATATTAACTACCAAGGTTTCAGATGTCATAAAACTATACAGGATTTTTAAAGTTCAGCCTCTATAGCTACCTTGATACCCTGAGGTAGAGGACTCCACAGTTACACTTTGCCTGACTAAAGACTAAATTCTCTTTATTGGTTTTAATTTACTGGTATTAAGTTGAAATACCCACTATAGTTTCAACCAGTGTTGAACTGGAATTTGAATCTTGCTGCAAAGCCCAACAGCAGTATGAGTGACTAACTGTTATACAGGAACCAGAGATGGTATCAATACTTTGGACAGCATACATCTGTGCCTCTGAAGTAATCTGTTAAAGCAAGAAGAGCAAGAAGCTGCCATTTACTGGGTCCTGATGGGAAATCTAAATGTATTTGACCCTCTATCTATCTATCTATCTATCTATCTATCTATCTATCTATCTATCTATCCATCTATCTACAACTACCTGAAGGGAGGTTGTAGCCATGTGGGGGTTGGTCTCTTCTCCCAGGCAACCAGCAACAGAACAAGAGGACACAGTCTCAAGCTGCACCAGAGGAGGTTTAGGCTAGATGTTAGGAAGAAATTCTTCACAGAAAGAGTGATTGGCCATTGGAATGGGCTGCCCAGGGAGGTGGTGGAGTCACCATCACTGGAGGTGTTTAAGAAGAGACTGGATGAGGCAATTTGTGCCCAGGTCTATTTAATTAGATGATGTTGGACACAATGATCTCAAAGGTATTTTCCAACCTGGTCTATTCTATTCTATTCTATTCTATTCTATTCTATTCTATTCTATTCTATTCTATTCTATATTTATATATATAAAACACCTGCTACCATAAACATTTTTTAGAACAACTCTGAGGCACTTTTGGAGCCACTCTCTAACAGCTCTTTTGCTAACCTGCTAGCCTTTAGTAAGTCACTACAGAATTACTGGACCTGTTACCCTTCAAGCAACTCATTGTTTTGTTGCTACCTTTTTTCTA
This sequence comes from Melanerpes formicivorus, assembly GCF_026170545.1. Taxonomy (NCBI): domain Eukaryota; kingdom Metazoa; phylum Chordata; class Aves; order Piciformes; family Picidae; genus Melanerpes; species Melanerpes formicivorus. The sequence continues at coordinate 3,036,205 of NW_027142396.1, read as the reverse complement.
GTCAGAAAAATTTACACTAAGTTTGGAACCAATATCTACCTACCAGTGAACTGATTAGAGCACAATCAGGAATGTAAATTACATGCAGACATAGACAGCTAGAGAACAAGAGGCACATAGATAAAGAAATAATGGAAAGATAACCAGTTTAACTGAGATAGAAATGTAGTTATTTTGTAGCCTGTGATAGTGCTCTTATACCTACAGTTTGTCTACTGTTTTCCCCCCCTGCTCTGGGAAGAAAATTCACATATAGCACAGTTTTCTAAGAATATTCCAGTATCTGAAGGGGGCCTACAGGAAGGCTGGGGAAGGACTTCTCAGGATCTCAGGTAGTGATAGGACTAGGGGGAATGGAATGAAGCTGGAGGTGGGGAGATTCAGGCTAGATGTGAGGAGGAGGTTCTTCACCATGAGAGTGGTGAAACCCTGGAATGGGTTGTCCAGGGAGGTGGTCGAGGCCCCGTCCCTGGGGGTGTTTAAGAGCAGGCTGGATGAGGCTCTGTCCAGCCTGATCTAGTGTGGGGTGTCCCTGCCCATGGCAGGGAGGTTGGAACTAGATGATCCTTGTGGTTCCTTCCAACCCTGAATGAAACTATGAAACTATGAAACTGCACAAGCTGGTTAAAAAAAAATAAATGAATGAAAAATAAGAAGGGACAATATTATGTATCTACTCTGTATCCACTGTACAATTCCTAACAGGTTTGTAGCCTGGTCTTTAACATTTTTTTGACAAAGACCTTCATGGGCAACATATGCTACTATGTCTGTATCATCATCATTAGAATGCTCTTCCTAATCCATATCATGATTATCTACATCTCCTCTGAAATGTGAGATGATTACTTGTTACGTTGCTCATTGGCTTGTATTGCTCATTTGAACAACACTCAGAACGGTTGCTTTGTCTTTCTGTTCCACAGAAGCCTTTTACAGAACTGCTCCCTATGGAGCCTAGCAGTGAGAAGTTTCATAGATGCATAGAATCAATAAGGTCAGAAAAGACCTCAAAGATCATCAGATCCAATCTGTCACCCAAGACCTCATGACTACTAAACCATGGGTTCAAGTGCAATGTCCAATCCCCATCTGAACACCTCCAGGGATGGCGACTCCAGCACCTCCCTGGGCAGCCCATTCCAATGGCCAACAACTCAGTTTCAGTTCACTACTGGATACTGGATAATTTCACATTCAGTGAAGTTTTCTATTCATTTTACAGAAATTTCATTCAGACAACATTCCTTACATTGCCTATAAGAATATTACAAGAGGTATAAAGAGTTGGAAATGCCTGATCTACACTGGCAAGATTCATAGGGAATCTTTTTTTCAATTACTCTGCTAAAGATCTTCTTGAAGACAAAGAGGATTTGATCCATTTAGAAAATGATAGCATCTACCTCTTCCACTCCTAATATGGAGTAAAATCTTTAAGGGTGGTTCCTAAACCTTGTTTTCTCTAATTTTGCTGGATGTTTCTAGCATCATTATCTTTGATACAAGTAAAACTATTCCAACAGATGAATGTGTAATGAAAGCACATGCTTCTCTTTCTCTCTCATTTAATTATCTGGAATAATTTACAAGAAAATAACAAACTAAACCCAAATAATTTCATTTAATGTGTAATCATGTAATCTTTAAGTCATTAGGCATCTTTCTGCCTTCAGCTGAACTGTGAGACAATGACTGTGACACATAGAAGGACCATCATATTGTAATAATACCCCACTAAAGACTAAAAGCAACAACAAACAAAAAAACTAGGTAGAAGGTTTTACAGGTAAATATATATCCAGTGTCCAAGAAAAGAAGTAGCATAGGGCCAGATACCTGGAAGCCACACAATCTGTGGCATTGAAATCATGTAGATCCTAGAAGATTGAAGTAACAAAAGAAATAACTTTTAGTAATTGCTCCATCTTACCTATTGTAGTTAAATTTAGAATAGAATAGAATAGAATAGAATAGACTAGAATAGAATAGAATAGAATAGAATAGAATAGAATAGAATAGAATAGAATAGAATAGAATAGAATAGAATAGAATAGAATAGAATAGAATTAACCAGATAGGAAGAAACCTTTGAGATCATTGAGTCCAACCTATCATCCAACACTGTCTAATCAGCTAAACCATGGCACCAAGCACCCCATCCAGTCTCTTCCTAAACATCTCCAGTGATGGTGACTCCACCACCTCCCTGGGCAGCCTATTCCAATAGCCAATAATTCTTTCTATGAAGAACTTCTTCCTAACATCCAGCTTAAACCTCCCCTGGCACAGCTTGAGACTGTGTCCTCTTGTTCTGGTGCTGATTGCCTGGGAGAAGAGAATAACCCCTACCTGGCTACAACCTCCTTCAGGTACTTGTAGGCAGCAATAAGGTCTCCCCTGAGCTTCCTCTTCTCCAGGCTAAGCAACCCCAGCTCCCTCATCCTCTCCTCGCAGGGCTTGTGCCACTACTCTCCCCCAACCAATCCAAGTTCAAATGTGTGATAGTTATTCATTTTTCCCCCCCTGAAAGTGTGAAAACAAATAATGAGAAGATAAGAGGCACAGTCTAGAAATCACATGGGCATATGCATTTGCCTCTGTGTTCACGAGTCAGGATATTAAATAACTGAAGTGGCTCACAAGTCACAACATTTACAGTGACACCTTGCATGGAAACTGGTTCTGGTAAGCCACCCATTATCTCAGGATTAGACTGGAGGTCATGCAGCATTATTTGTCTTGCATATATAAATGTAACAGACTTTACAATAATCAGAATTATCAAGTGTACTCAGACACTTAAAAAGAATTCTTCCCAAGACTCTCCTCAAAGGGCTTGAATAAGAATAAGCTATTTTTAACGCTGTGGATCTTGACAATTTGAGAGCACTGCTTTCTTGAACTGATTGCTCCTGCAAGAAACAAAATCAGAAAGGCTGAGTTGTTGAGTAGTATTCTGTGCTTTCTGACTTGAGGTACAACTCTTTCGAGCACCTTTCACTTAACAGGGAAAGACCAAATAATACTGCATTTTTTGTTTTGATAACAGAATATTGTCCATACATCGCACCATGTAATTTTCCTGCCTTTATGCATTACTTTTTTTATCCTTTAACACTGAACTTAGGACTTTTCTCTCACCAAAATCAGATATGCTGGATTATGATTAACAGCACTGATCTGTGTCTGTATTATGGAGAAAAGTTAGAAATATACTCCCTTGTTCAAAGATATGCTGTGCACAGAGCTCACTACCCTTCACCATTATCTTAAGGACAGTTTTGGCAGCTAGTAATTTGGAAGGTGTAATTGTCCTAACAGCCATGAAATGACAAATTGTAGGCTACTGGCTATGACAAGCTCATCTGATCTTTTTTTTTCAACCATGAATATATATATTCCACATGTGATTTAAATAGCTCAGACTAAAGAGTCAGGAAATATAGTCAGCTTTATCCCAGTAATACTGCCTTTGTCACTTAGTTTTCCATGTGTGCTCAATTTTTGTAGAGTTAACCTGGTATGTAAGTAATGATCAATGATTTCAAGTCAGTTTCTTAATAAAATATATACTGGCCATAATAATAGTCATGTTTTTCTCTGTCAATGAACAAACATTCATATAATATGTACTACTCTCCATATAACCCTAGTGAAATCTTCAAATTTCTTGCACTTTTCCCTATGAAGTGATCTTTTCTTTTTCTTCTTCCCCCCCCCTTTTATTTCCCCCTTTTTATTTCCCCCCTTTTTTTCCCCTCTTCCCCTTCTCCCTCTTTTTTTTTGTTCCTTTCCCTATAAAATAAAATTTCCCTGTAAAATGTAATTCTTCTCTGGTAAAAGAAAATCTCATGACTGTTGGGTATGCTTCTAGAGCAGCTTGATCATTTTATGACACTGTAAAAGGAAATGGAGCTTTGGATTTTCAGTACCTGCCTGTCTGAGATGTGGCAATGAATCAGACATTGGTTTAAGGCTTGAAGAGCTTTTCTTAAGTTTCATCTTCTTCAAACAGCTGCAATGTTTTTGCTTTAGTTACATTGCGAGGACGTCTAGACCAACTATCAGCAATGCCTGCACCTTGCTGTGCACATGCTCTGCCTGCAGATTGTACTACATCATGCAGAGAAGTGGTCTTTGACATCTCACCAGCAAACCATCTATGTCTCTGCTATTTGTCAAGGATAAGAGTCCTTTGCATTGTGTATAAAGTTGCTGCAATCTAATATGCACAAGTATTTTTTACAGGTTTTTCCTTACCACTGGCAGCAAGTCATTCCTTCTGAATATGAGCATGCAAAGTCAGAGCATCAGTTAATGTGTCAGCAGTGTGTGCAACAGCATTAGAGAACCATCAATCCTGTACCTGCATTCTGCAAAGTAAATATACTGCATGATTTATTATGTCTGATTCCCAATTCTTTCTCCTTCACTTCTGAGCCACTATGCCTGACTCTGCATGTCTAACTTTTTAATTCTAACCTTCTAATAGTCATGCTTCACTCTAAAACTTTATATGAGAATTTCAATATTTAGGGCAAGAATGGAAGGTTCAGTACTGTATGGTAAATCTACGTTTTATTACAGTCTTAGACTATGTTTTCGATCACCAGCTTCTAAAATGATGCAAAATCCAAACTCCTGAAGCCTGCAAATGTTAAGTACTAGGAACTTTATAAACAAAGCTCTTAAATACTGGTTTGTCTGGGTTTTGCTTGCTTGTTTGTTTGTTGGGTTTTTTCCTTTGGTCAGGTCTTCACTTATAAACATAAACCAAGAATATCTTAATAATATTCTAGTATGTAACTCAAATCATGTTGACTTAGGAAATTCCTTTCCTCTGTAGCCCTTCACACAAAGAAATCCTAGCGTTTCTGTAGTTACAAAACACAAATTCACTACTAAATTCAGAAGTATTGAGTATTTCCTGGATGTCTACAGGCAACAAAGAACAACACACTTTATTAGAATAAACCTTTATTAGAATAATCCAAACCAGGTTGGAAGAGACCTTCAAGATCATCATGTCCAACCCATCAACCAATCCAACCCACCCAAACAGCTAACCCATGGCACCAAGTACCCCATCAAGTCTCCTCCTGAACACCTTCAATGACAGCGACTCCACCACCTCCCCGGGCAGCCCATTCCAATGGGCAATCACTCTTTCTGTATAGAACTTCTTCCTAACATCCAACCTGAACCTCCCCTGGCGCAGCCTGAGACTGTGTCCTCTTGTTCTGGTACTGGGTGCCTGGGAGAAGAGACCATCATCCGCCTGTCTACAACCTCCCTTCAGGTAGTTGTAGAGAGTGATAAGGTCACCCCTGAGTCTCCTCTTCTCCAGGCTGAACAACCCCAGCTCCCTCAGCCTCTCCTCATAGGGCTTGTATTCCAAACCCCTCACCAACTTTGTTGCTCTTCTCTGGACTCATTCCAGCAAGTCAACATCCTTCCTAAACTGAAGGAACGTGTGTTAATACTCTGTTAGAATTTAGTTTTTTGGTGGTGGTTTGGCTCTGACTGGAGGGAGGGGCACTAAAGTCACTCTATCACTCCCCTTCTTAAATGGCTAGGGGAGAGGCAAAGATATAGTAACAGTATCACAGTGTCACCAAGGTTGGAAGAGACCTCAAGGATCATCGAGTCCAACCTGTCACCACAGACCTCATGACTAGACCACTGCACCAAGTGCCACGTCCATCCCCTCTTGAACCTCTCCAGGGACAGTGACTCCACCTGGGCAGCCCATTCCAGTGAAGAATGACTCTCTCCATGAAGAAATTTCACCTCACCTCGAGCCTAACCTTCCCCATGCACAGCTTGAGACTGTGTCCTCTTGTTCTGGTGCTGGTTGGTAGAGAGAAGAGACCAACCCCTTCCTGGCTACAACCACCTTTCAGGTAGTTGTAGACAGCAATAAGGTCTCCCCTGAGCCACCTATTCTCCAGGCTAAACAATCCCAGCTCCCTCAACCTCTCCTCATAAGGCTTGTGCTCGAGGCCTCTCACCAACCTTGTTGCCCTTCTCTGGACACATTCAAGTGTCTCTATGTATAGAAGTTAACAGGCTGGTAATAAGATAGAAGGAACTTAATAATGTGAAGCACAAGCAAAGACCACGTGCAGAAGTAAAAGCAGAGATGTTATTCTCTACTTCCCATCAGGAGGCAGTGGTCAGTCACTCATGGGAAGCAGGGTTCTATGCGTAGTAGTTGCTCTGGAGGATAGATGCTATGGATGAATATTCCCACACTTCGTTCTTTCACTTTTTTTGTATACACAAACACACACACATATATATGTATGTATATATATATATATATATATGCATGTGTGTGTATGTGTATATATATATACATATGTATGTGTGTGTATATATATGTGTGTGTGTGTATGTGTGTGTATAAAAGCTGACCTCATTTGGCACAGAATACCAGAATAGAATAGAATAGAATAGGCCAGGTTGGAAGAGACCTTCAAGATCATCGTGTCCAACCCATCAACCAATCCAGCTCCCTCAGCCTCTCCTCAGAAGGCTTGTATTCCAAACCCCTCACCAACTTTGTTGCCCTTCTCTGGACATGTTCCAGCAAGTCAACATCCTTCCTAAACTGAGGGGCCCAGAACTGGACACAAGACTCAAGGTGTGGCCTAACTAGTGCAGTGTACAGGGGCAGAATGACCTCCCTGCTCCTGCTGGCCACACTGTTCCTGATGCAGGCCCTTCGGTCAGTTTGGGTCAGCTGGCCTAGCTGTTACCTGTCTCAAGATCTTGCCTACCCATCAGCACACTCCTGGTGTGGGGAATTGTTAGAAAAGCACTGTCTGGATGCTTGTTCAGCAGTAGCCAAAACACTGCTGTTTTAACAACACCCAGCTACAGCACTGCAGCACAAATCACTAGAAAGATGCTCTGAGGAGAATTAACTCCAGGTCAGCCAGCCCAATACATTTTTATATTTTATTTTTAATGACCTGAGTTTTAGAAGTTGAACACATACATGTGGACTTCTGTATTTCAATTCTAATCATATTGTGATGGAAATACATGGTATCTTAGAAGTATTGCTCTTCCTCTGTTTTTTTTTTTTCCCCCTGAATTTTCTACATGAATTTAATACCTGACAAGTGACAGAATGCACATAACACTTTCTATTGGAAATATTGCTGTGTGTTGTTTTATCTTTTTGAAGGATAACAAATCAATATAATTGTGTAATTCAAAGCTTTCTAGGACAAAGAATAATTAAAGTACAATTTACTCAACAGACTTTTTCCACTGGATTTATACTGTTCTAGAGGCAGTTAATATTTTGTATTGAATATTCACAGAGATTGAAGATCTTTCCTACTAGAAAAGCATGCCATCCAGTAAGAAAATGAAGGAGCTCTTGCTGTTGCTTCTTTGTAACATGGATTCTGGTATCCGTTTGTCTCTGATGTGTCTAATTTTGATTCTGCTTTGTACTGCTGACATAAACCAAGCACAGATCCTGTCATGACAGAAAGATTTGTGAGTAAAACTCTACAAGTTGCTTAGGATGGTATTTATCTCACTTAACTTCAGGCATCTACATCTGAGTTAATCACTGCATGCTCCCTTTATAGTCAATGGAGAGAAATAAGTAGTTTTAGGATGCAATTCATCTGCCCTATTCCACATAGCTACTTTAGGATGGAATCAATCACCATTTCAGGCTGCCTTCTCATCATTGACTATAAAGGAAGTCCACAGTGACTAGATCAGATGTGAATGTCTGCCTCCTAGACATTTATGTTTGATGAGGTAAATCATGCCATGGGATATGGGAGAACTGGCTACAGACCTGTGGCACACATACTGCGGTGAAATAGTACTGTATATCTGTGTGAATAGTAAGTTTGGTCTTACTTTCATTCTAGCTTTCTTAGTACACTTTTCTGGAAAGAGGAGGTAAATTTCTGACTCAATGAGAGTGTCTGTAGTAAGTTATCATACTATCTATGTGTCAGGAAATAGCATATGCACATTGTAATTCTGTTATACGTAGGCTTACTTGTGTGGAAACCCTAGATGACAGTCAAAAGGGGATTTACTCACCATGCCCCTACTAGTCTGAAATCAGCACCTGGTCAATATTGGCACAGTGTGGAAGGTGTGTCAGCTACTGAGATGCTTCAATTTGCCATTCTGGTAGAGGAACAAAGATGGAAGAATATTCAGTTCAAAAGGAACATGAAGACTGCTATGTTTTTCCTGCCTTGTCAGTTCTCTGCTGACCAGGCACTCAAAAACTGCTAGAACTTGAAGGTGACAGTGTGCTGATAAGGCTGTAAAAGCAGATCAAAGCTCATAAATTAATCCTTTTGTTTTGAAATTCTATCATATGCATTCATGGCTCTGATTTTGCATAAAAAGATGAAGGAGCTGCACTTCTTAATTAACTGGAGAGAAAAAAAAAAAGAATTAGCCAATATCATTTGCATGAACAACATTCTCTGCATAACCATTTCAGTTAAAATCCATTAATTATTGGTGGAGAGAGTCATAGATTGCTGTCATCCTTTGCATACAAACAAAGAATTTAATGCTACTCAATTAAAAGCTCAGTCTTCTACAATACAGCATTGAGATTTACATCAGGAAAGTGAAGGGGGAAAGTGACTTCTAAACTGCCAGATACCTGTACAAAGGTGTTACTCAAGTGCCCCATATGCCAGAGGACCACAGTATAATATTTGAACAGGAAAATCCAGAGAGTAATTCAGGTTTTGAATGGGCTAGATGGACACCTTATTAAAGGATCATTGAGTACATCTGTACCTACTAAAATGGCACCCTCTGCCATCCTGTCCTATTGTTTACCCAGCTCAGTTACTTATGGAATATAGTGTTGCTCCTTTTTCTGACTTATCAGTGCTGGGTTGAGGGTTGGACTGGATGATCTTTGAGGTCTCTTCCAACCATATAGATTCTGTGATTCTGTGATTCTGTGATTCTGTGTAAGCTTGACATTTCTCTCCCTTAAACTTGTACATAACTGAATGTACAGTTTACAAAGACAGCATATGCCTACAGTATCAGAATGTCTCATAACCAAGTTTTACAATGCAAATATAGAATCATAGAATCGATAGAATCAATAAGGTTGGAAAAGACCTCAAAGATCATCAATTCCAACCTGTCACCACAGACCTCATGACTACTAGATGATGGCTTCAAGTGACACATCCAATCCCTTTTTGAACACCTCCAGGGACAGTGACTCCACCAGCTCCCTGGGCATTCCAACAGCTAACAACTCTCCCTGTGAAGAACTTTCTCCTCACCTTGAGCCTAAACCTCCCCTGGTGCGGCTTGAGACTGTTCTGTGGCTGGTTGCCTGGGAGAAGAGACCAACCCCCACCTGGATACAACCTCTCTTCATGTAGTTATAGACAGCAATAAGGTCTCCCCTGAGCCTCCTCTTCTCCAGGCTAAACAATCCCAGCTCCCTCAGCATCTCCTCATAGGGCTTGTGCTCAAGGCCTCTCACCAGCCTTGTTGCCCTTCTCTGGACATGTTAAAGAGTCTCAATGTCCTTCTTAAACTGAGGGCCCCAGAACTGGACACAGGACTCAAGGTGTGGCCTAATCAGTGCTGAGTCCAGGGGGCAGAATAACTTCCCTGTTCCTGTTGGCCACACTATTCTTGATGCATGCCAGGATGCCATTGGCCTTCTTGGCCACCTGGGCACAATGCAGGCTCATGTTCAGTCAGCTGTCAATCAGTAACCCCAGGTCCCTTTCTGCCTGGCTGCCCTCCAGCCACTCCAACCCCTGACGTTAGCACTGCATGGGGTTGTTGTGACCAAATACAGCTTATTATTTTCCTACTGACGAATTACCGAGCCTACCACTTCTAGTTTCTTGGTAGCATCACTTTCAGAGTAATATTTTCAGTATTTCACCAGCACAAAAATTTGCATCAGCAGTTTACTCTGCTGGGTTTGGTTTTGGTGTTTACCACCCCCACCTCCCCCGAAAATTCCATTATTAAAAGTGACACTTTTTGAGTGGCATCATCTTGTTCTGAGTCCATTTGTCTGTTATCATATCTCTATCTATGCAGAGCTTTCTTAAAAAAACTATCAATCATGCTCCTATTGACCATAAAAATATCTATCTTTTGCATATGTGGAACAGAGGCAGTAACCTACACAGGAGCCTAGAACTTTTTTTGAGAGAGGAAGTGGAGTTTTCCGTAATGTCCAGAATGGGAGAATCAGAAATAAACTACAGAGTTTAAATTAATATCTGGTTTCCACTTCTTTTTTCTTTGTTTTTCTTTTATTTATATTTTATATTATTTTTTCTTTTATTTATATTTTTTTGAGCAGAATGAGGAAATATAAGTCTATTATATACATAATCCACTTTTTGCATAGAAGGATTTAATTGTAGGCTGAAAAGCTTCACATACCAGCGTTCTAAGGCTGCATAATTACATACCTACCCAAGGGACCAGGATAGCTCTACTTTAGCCCACTAAAGGAGTAATAACTACATACATACATCCACACAAACAAACAAAACTAATAAATAAATGCATATACATATGTATGGTTTAAAAATCAATTGCCTAAAGCCTCAGAGACCTGTGTGCATTCATAGGTAAATAATTTTTAACTCACACCATGAAAAAAAACACCAATATTGCTTATATTGTTATGTTTTTATTAAATCATGCAATTATGTTTGACACAGAAATGGGCCACATTTTTGATCTCAGTCTTTGTGCTACTTTAGAGGCATAAATGGACCATAAATTAAATTTAACAAAGCAGATCAAGACTCTGTTGAAGAGAGAGAATATGAAATGGAAATATGATATTTCTTTTACTATACTGATTGGATTATAATGGCATGGTTAAGAAGGCTGCTGTGTTACAGTGAGCCCTTTGAACATAATGGCCCTTTGGAATTAGACTCAGAAAATTAGGTCTGGAATCAACCCCAGAATTGCTATACAATAATAGGTCCTTTATGTCTTACCACCTGTGTCCAGTGTGTATGGGTGCAGCTGAGAAACTGAACCAATGTGTTTTACAATTTATTTACTACACAGTACAATAATAAAGTGAACAGTCAACGTGACAGAATAATCAGACACTCCTTGACTATGTCTGAATCAGGTGTGGACATCCAGTTTGGCTACTGTTCTCCCAGGAACATACAGATAAGATGCTAATTTGGGACATAAATGTTTTTTCCATTGCCAGATTGATTTTTGTTCATTGCCTTTATTCCCTCTCCAAGGCAGCCGTTACTGGTATGAGCTACTATGAAGAGTAACATATTCTGTATCTGACTCAATCAGGCTTTTGATCTTTGCCTGACTGCAAAGTATACAAGATGTGGGCAATTACAAGGGTTCACAAAAATTTGCATTTGGGGAAAGAAATGCAGATTGTAACTGTTTCTAATGTTTTCCACAGCTTATGTGACAAGCCCCTCAGGAAACAGTGTTTTGGATGCTAACTCTCTTGTTACCATATTAATTGCCTTTGTCATGACAGTTTTGGCATCTGAAAATGGCTGGGAACACGCTGTGCTCCTCAAGAGACCAATCAAGGGCAGGGAAAATTGGTTTATTGGTTCCCAAAGCAGCCTGCACTAAAGGTGCCGCTATTCAAGCATAGTTTGAGTCTCCTAGCTTGAATGAGGAGCCAAAGACACTTCAGGCTAAGGAAAACAGAGCTTTCATTTAGAATAGTGAAGGGGAAACTGAGAAGTTTATTTCTCTGCCAGCATGACTTCTGCAGTTAGCTTTTGTGTGCAAATCTGTGTGCCACAGTACAGGGAGTAGGACTAGGAATCAAAGTTGCCAGAATCCAGTGAGGTCTCAGGCTTCCCAAGAGGGAACATCTTTGGTTTTAAACAAACTTCAGATAAGTTTGCTGAAGTGCACAGTTTCGATCAAGTTTTTCCTTGTGATCAAAGAGTGCACTGTCACAAGGACAGACTGAAAACTGGAGGAAAGGAATCAAGGGACAAACACCAGGGGATAAATAATTACAAATGTTATTTTAAATGAGGCTGGATTTATAATGTAAGGGAACAAAAAGGAGATGTGAATTTATGGTTCATTTTTCTTTCTTTGTGAAGAGTGGAAAGTTATGTTGTGGATGACAGACTTTAGGTGGTAAGTGGATGGTCAGGATAGCAGGTGGTGGGGCAGTGAGAAGGGACTGCAGAAAAAGAAACATGATGAGAGGAAGATCACAGGCATATTGAAAAGCCAAAGGAGTTGCCACAAGGGGAGAAAAAAAGTAGTATATGATTCTATTACTTCAGTTTCTGCCTGGAAACTCAGATTCAGTGAAAAAAAAAATTAATGATGAAGCAGAATTACATCTACAATATTAAATAAGGGAAAAGAATTCTTTTCAATGTGAACTGCAGAAGATAGAGAGAAAGTATGCAACCTGAACCTATTAACTTTCGTCTGTCTCAGGCAGGGAAGACACATTTGAGGTTTTGCTGACATATGCAAAATCGGGGGTTTTGACACTTAGTGAAACTAGTGAATTGTTAATGCTGTAGGGCTAGAACAGTAAGCTTATTGCAGACAGTTTCTGTGAAGAAGGGGAGAAAAAAAAAAAGAGGAGGAAAGAATGACTGAAAAAAAAATGAACAAGGAAAAGAAAGGCAAGCCTGATTTCTAGCTTGGTATAAGCAGAACGTAAGGGAAGAAACTGTAAGAAGTCTTTTAGATAGATTTTTAGTTTGTTCCTTCCTGTTAAATAATCACAAACTATTGTAGGTTCTTAGATCTAGCTGGTCAAAAAATGTGTATAGAAAAAGGATGTAGGAAGTCTGCGTCCCTGTCCTCTTACACTGCACTAGTCATCTTATCATGCTGTTCTGAGAGTCTGCTTCAGTGAGCATCCCCTGTAACAGCAGCTTGCTTACCTCCCACACAGTACTCATTCAAGCTAAAGCTCATGAATCTTTATATATGCACACCAGAGGTCACAGAATACATTTTTTATGTCCTAAAGCCCTTAGCACAAGCTATAAGTGCTTTTGGAACGTGGACATGTCTCAGAATGGCAGGAAATCTGCACAAACACGATATGGAGCGCTGTGCCTCTGGAAAGATAATGCAGTAATTTAGTAACCAACAAAAAGGTAACTTTTACAGCAGAGCCTAGCCCTAGAAAGTAAGGGATGAGCAAAGAATTATTCAAGACTCTCCCTGCTCTCTTCTTCCCTGTATTTAAATGATGTATTTTTGCAGAAAACAGAAACTGTGAGTCAGGAAGAGGCACCAAGATCAGCAGGATTTAAGTGAGAGCATCAGTACGTCATGACAGATTTTGAATGGTGTTACATCTATTATTCATTACTTACTCACATCCAAGTCTAGTTAAGGGAAGCAAATTGACAGGCAAGACATGTACATATATTGCCCATCAGATGATATAATCTACTAACGAGAGAACATTTAAAAAGGCCCAAAATATGCCAGGGAACATAATACACCTTGCATGCTGAATACATAGTTGTCCACAGTGCGTGCTATGACCTTTACAACCTTTTTTGTGTGCAATTTTCCATAATTCTTCAAATCATGGAACACTCCACGAATTTTCAGAACAGACAGCACGTCTTCAGACAGTATCCCTGAAGCTCTCCTGGCAGCAATGTTCAAGGATTCATTTGGAGAACAGCTAGATGGGTATAAATCTAGCTCTAACAACTTGTAGATTACAATGTTACCAAGACACCAACGTTTCTGTAGTAGTTTTTGTTCAAGGTGATCTCAGATTGCATCTTTCCTCGGTAGTTACACTGATGAATTTAGTTGCATTTTGAAAGAACACTAGCAGTACACATTTTCCTCCTTTTCTCCCAGCTGAAAAGTAAATTAAACAAGATTTTTTTGCCTTGAACAGACATTCTGGGATAAAAATAAAATATGTGATCCCCTTGTTGTTTGCCACAGCATAGAGCAAAATAGTTTCTTACAGCTATAAAGAAACTATTAGGAGAAACAGTTCTTTGTCACCTGTGACTTGGCCCCAACACCATCTCAGTAAATATATAGTTTGCTTCTTCCTCTAGCAAAGAGATCAAAAATTGCTTCCATTTTTTCCACCTGTATTTCTTTTTATCTGTCATAGAGAGCCCTGTTCAGATGGGACTAAGTCTTTTTCATCTCTAGTTTCTAGTTTCATTGCTACTCAACCTTTGGGAATTTGTACATAATATAAGACAACAGTAATAAGTACAGAGAACAAGATATTTATTTTTCTTCCCTGCTGGAGGAAAACCATACACTTCCCTGTGATACCTAAGCCCACAGAACAATAATATTGATATTAGACAGTGATCTGTCTAGCCCTCAACTAGCTTTCATGGAGCTGCAGTTATCAAGTTTCTATCTTATATTCTTCAAGTTTCCCTGTGATATAAATCATAGAGAGGAGGAACTGTGGAGTCTTCTGATTACCTTTATTAGAATAGAATAAACCTTTATTAGAATAAACCAAACCAGGTTGGAAGAGACCTTCAAGATCATCATGTCCAACCCATCAACCAATCCAACCCACCCAAACAGCTAACCCATGGCTCCAAGCACCCCATCAAGTCTCTTTCTGAACACCTTCAATAACGGCGACTCCACCACCTCCCCGGGCAACCCATTCCATAGCGCAATCACTCTTTCTGTATAGAACTTCTTCCCATTTAATTAGATTATTTCCTTGTTAGCATGACAAGAAAAGGCCAAGAAATATTCTTTGTCATATTTAACCAGGAGATCTTAGTGTTTAGTAGTAGAGTACACATTGCACCTTCTGTGACAGAACTGAATGCATTAATCCATATCAAGAATTCAGAAGGAAGAGTAACCAATCTATGAAAGGATTTATGTTGTGTCTAGGGAGAAAGATGGACTTCATAAGGGGTAAAGAAATTAGTTTACACTTTTGAGTCATCATCCAGTGTATCACCTGACATAACTAACCAGAAAGCATTCAAGGTATACTAGTGAAACAAAAGGATTTATTTTGCAAAATTAATTTGGTCCAGGAACTGGTAAGGGCCAGAGAAACTTGGTTTTGCAGATGCTCTATGAGTCACATCTCACCATAGGGATCCTAACTAGGCACTACCTTCTTTTCCTCCCCTTTAGGTATCATAACAACTGATTTTAAGTGAATAGTGCCTTGGTCCAGAAGTTGGGAGACACACTCAAGTTCTTGTTGAAATATTTCTGTGTTGTGAAATTAAGGCATAAACGAGGCCAAATATCAAAAGTGAGGCTATTTATTAAAGAATAAAATAAACAAAACAGAGGAATGAAGAAAAGGGAGAGAGGGAGGGGGGAAAGGGAGAGAGGGAGGGGGGAAATGGAGAAAGAGAGCAAGAGAGCAGGAAAGGTACTATATTACCACAGGAGAGGAGACAGAGAGAGAGAGGTCCTTCTTGGCTTTGCTATCCTTCCTGACCAGGGGTGCTGCCAAGACCTGTGATGTTTCCAGCATGTGGTGTCTCCATTCAGGAGGAGAGCCGGGGGAGTCATCCAGGGTTGTGTTCTCTTTTGATGTTTTCTTCCTCAGAGCAGGCTCTGGCAGGTGTGTTTTCAGTGCAATTCTCTTCTTCCCAAGCAGACATTGCTCAGGGCTTTTTATACAGTTTTTTAATCACAATATCCTCCTGGGTGCTTGATGCCATGGTTTAGTTGATTAGATGGTGTTGGGTCATAGGTTGGAATCGATGATCTTGAAGGTCTTTTCCAACCTGGTTAATTCTATTCTATTCTATTCTATTCTATTCTATTCTATTCTATTCTATTCTATTCTATTCTATTCTATTCTATTCTATTCTAAAGATAAGAAGTGGTTTAGCCTGAAATTTAATACCTATGTGATCAACTTTTATATGTATATATAAAATATTCCATTTCTGAACTTGCATATAGTTATGTTAATAACTGAATGAAACTTCAAAAGAAGACATTATTTAGAAAAAATCCACATTTTACATTTTCTTGTTAAAAAAAAATGTTTTGTGAATAAACAACCCAGTCAAATGAAAGAAAAGAAATATTACTTTGATCAGTAGTATTCTGTTGTTTTGGGTTTGTTTTTTTTGAGCTAAAAAGAGCTCTGTCTAAAAAAATTAACCCAACTCTCCAAATTAGAGTCATAGGTTCTAAGACAAAGGTGTTGGCAGCATTGACTCAGATGTTAGCTCAGATCCTCCTACATATAATTATTAATTATATCTAAATAACCATGTATCTATATTTCTTTTATGAGTAATAAACCTTTGCAAGCAATTTTTTACCACTTGCTAATGTTTTTATGAAGACTTGAAAGTTAACATTGAGGAAAACCTATAAAAATCAGCAAACAAAATAATTTTGTACAACCTGTAAATTCCACATTGTTGCCACAATTTAGCATCTAGGATACAGAGCTGAAACTTCTGTTTAAAAACAGAATACAAGAGACTGTGACTTTTTTTTTGTTGTTAAGGGAGTATGTTTCTGTATATATGTTAATGTAATACTGATTTTATGAGCCACTGACCAGAACATCTAATAACTGTCTTAAGGAGATTAACATTACAGAAGTACCTATGAGTCCCAGGGAAAGGCCATAGAGAACAGATGACACGTAAGGCACAATTCAAACACAAACAAAAAATAGACCCTGCCCTACTTACCTAATTTGGCAGAATATCTCTCTAAGATACAAATTTTCATAGAATCATAGAATCAATAAGGTTGGAAAAGACCTCAAAGATCATCAAGTCCAACCTGTCACCCAAAATTGTGGTGGTTTGAGCCTTAACTGGGGCTTAAAAGCTCAGATGGGGGCAAGGCTGAGAATCCCTCCCCCATTTCCCTCCCTTCTCTTCCACAATAGAGAGAGGGGAAAAAAAGGGAGGGGAGCAAATCCACCAAGAAATAATTTGGGTTCAACTTGGAAATAGAGAGGCAAAGAATTTTTCTTTTAGATAGATAGATAGAGAGAGAGAGAGAGAGAGAGAGATACAGATAGAGATAGATAGATATAGATATATTTATTTATGCAATAATGACAGGCAGGATGAACAAGGGTAAGAAACAATGATGATTGGGAAAAGGAAAGGAAAAGATGAGATACAGAACCAGTCCTTTACAAAGTGTGGAAGCAGCAGGGAGGACCACGTGGCAAGGGAGAAACAAGTCAGCAGCAACTCTCTTTCTGCTTGGGGAGGTGGTGGAGTCGCCATCACTGGAGGTGTTTAGGAGGAGACTTGATGGGGTACTTGGTGCCATGGTTTAGTTAATTAGATGGTGTTGGATAATGGGTTGGACACGATGATCTTGAAGGTCTCTTCCAACCTGGTTGATTCTATTCTATTCTATTCTATTCTATTCTATTCTATTCTATTCTATTCTATTCTATTCTATTCTATTCTATTCTATTCTATTCTACTAGACCATGGTACCAAATGCCACGTCTAATCCCCTCTTGAACACCTCCAGGAATGGTGACTCCACCACCTCCTTGGGCAGCACATTCCAATGGCTAACAACTCTCTCTGTAACAACTTTCTCCTCACCTCAAGCCTGAACTTCCCATGGTGCAGCTTGAGACTTTGTCCTCTTGTTCTGGTGCTGGTTGCCTGGGAGAAGAGACCAACTTCCTCCTGGCTACAACCACCCTGTTCCACTTTACATTGGTCTTATACAAAATATCCAGCAGCATGTTTCTTGAAAAGTAACTTTTCCACAGTGTCTTCCCCAGAAAAGTGGAAAAAATTATGTAACAGTTTAAAAAATGCAGTCGTGTTTTTCATATTCATGTTTCAGGTTTTAAGCTGAATAAGGCATTAACCACAGCAAACATAAGATGTTCTCTAAATACTGCTTTAATACAAATTCTAAAAATTAAGCATAGTTGCATCACTAGAGGTTCAAACTCTTTCATTTAAATATTGTCAGTCACACATGAATCAGAATTCATTCCACTGAAATTGGTGGTGGGAAGTTATCTTATGCAGCCTAGAAAAGGAAAGGACCCACTGTAACTAACTTTTCCTTCTCTGAGGCTGAATGAGCAGCACCATGTGCAGTCAGTAGAGGAAATAAGCCAGCACTCCCAGAGGAAATTTCATGCCATTCTGAAATAGCTGTCCAAGACTTGTGGGATGAATCACTCCCATGATCACTTCTTCTCAGCTGTAGACTGTAGCCTTAATAACTAGCTTCGACTTGATGCCTAACTTTTAGGCAGCTAAAGTTAGATGAGATGAATCCTGCCTTCACTGAGAAGATTTTTCTAGGGGTTTCATAAAGAATTTGAAGGACAAAGAAAAAGCCGTCTGTGGGAATAAAAAACAGTTAAGATACACAGTATTTTTACATGCCAAAACCAGTCAAAAGTAAAAAGTCACAATGATTTAGAGCATCTCACTAAAGTCTAGAAAGTTTCATGGCATTTGCTGGGTTTTACAAGTGTTAGTGAAATTGCATAAAGAAATTTCTCCTACCTTGCATTATCTACCATAGAAGCCAGTATGGATGATATTTGGCAAAACCTGTCACATTCTTTCAGTAGCTGCAGCTCAGATGGTTTCTGAATCACTACAAAGAGTACATGGGGAAAAAAATATTATTTCTGGTACATACTTTTTGGAGCAATAATTCCTTATATACTGTATTTGGAAAGTATATGCAATAATTACACCCCACACTTCCACGCTCCCCAGAATCAGACTGGTGATATTTTGCACTTGCAATTCATGCTTTTAAAATGTCTGTACAAAGGGTAACTCAGGCACTATGTGTGTGCTGCTTTCCAATTATACTGGAGGAGGTCTGAGACATTAAAAGCCACAGTAGAAGCAGCCTCAGCTATACCATCCATTTTATTTGTCTGTTGAAGAAAACAATGTGCTGTATCCAAGAGCACTTTGTCTTGAAGTGACTAATGCTAGTGCTGCAGTGTATTTGGAGGACAGCATGTTACGCATAAAGAATCAGGATCCTCAGCAAGAAACACAGCAAGAAATCAGAGAGGTATATTCTAACCATAGAGAAGAGACAGGAGAGATGAATAGGATACAAAAGCTGAATTTCTCACTTTTGCCTCAGGAAGTAAGATAGGTACATAACAGGTATGCACTCTGCTATTGGCTCACCCTGTTTACACAAGAAATGCTATGGGGCACTATTTGAGATTCTAAAATGCCCACTCTTTGCATGTATATCATATGGTAAAAAATATCACAGGGATTTAGGTAAATATCTCTAAATTCTGCTGTTCATCTTTGCTGTGTTCTTCCATTTCTTTGATTTGCTGCTCTCTTTTACCTGGAGACTCTGATTGCTGCATCACAGAAGCAGCATTTATTGCAAAGGAAAAGGCTTCATAGAAGTAGACAATCACAGAACAAGAGAAATGAGAATTGGCACAGACCTCTGGAGGTCATCTAGTCCAACCTTCCCATCTCAGCAGGATTGTCGTTATCTATAGAGTAGATAAGTGTTGAACTAGACTCACTAAATGTTGCACAACCCTAAGGATGGGAATAGCACATCTTCACTGGGTAATCTCCTGTGCTCCCCAACACTCCCAGGACAACACTTTACAAGCATTGTCTGAACTTCCCTGGCCACAACTTCTGCCTATTGTCTCTTGGTTTAGTATCATCAAGTGTCCAGAGAAGGGCAACTAGGCTGGGGAGAGACCTTGAGCACAAGCCTTAGGAGGAGAGGCTGAGGGAGCTGGGATTGTTTAGCCTGGAGAAGAGGAGGTTCGGGGGAGACTTTATTGCTGTCTACAGCTACCTGAAGGGTGGCTGTAGCCAGGTGGGGGTTGGTCTCTTCTCCCAGACAATCAGCACCAGAACAAGAGGACACAGACTCAAGCAGCACCAGGGGAAGTTTATGTTCAAGATGAGGAGAAAGTTCTTCACTGAGAAAGTTGTTAGCCATTAGAACGGGCTGCCCAGGGAAGTGGTGGAGTCACCATCCCTGGAGGTCTTCAGAAAGGGATTGGACATTGCACTTGGTGCCATGGTCTAGTAGGCATGAGGTCTGTGGTGACAGGTTGGACTTGATGATCTTTGAGGTCTTTTCCAACCTTGTTAATTCTATGATTTTATAATCTATCCCACACCTTGTTTGTTCTTTCATCACTCCAGCATGAACTATATTTTGTAATGCCTCATGAAATCTTTTCTGTTTTCTGTCTGCAGTAGGACACAGTAATCCTATCACTTGCATAACTGCTGTTGGCTTAAAAAGAGACATAAGATTACTCCTGAATTATTTAGGAGATATATCACTGGAAAACTAATTTTTACAGTTCAAAGTTGTTAATACATGAGAAGCTTAGTGACAATTTTATGATCTAATAAAAAGTTGAGGATAGGTGCCACGCCTGCTTAAGAGCAGACAACTTCTAGGCTTTCTTATGCCACCTTGTAGCTGAAAGTGTACAAAAAATTATTCTTCTGTTGTGCCTTAAAAAAATCCACCACTACCAGATCCCTTCATCACAAGCATGGCTTTGCCCTGTGGGGTTTTGTTTTATTGCCCATTTATTTCGTTCTTAGACCCCTCATTTGTTTTCCTGGCTGTAGATCTTATCCTACTCATTTGTCTAAGTAAAATTGTCCTTGACTGTTTCTCTTTCCTCACCCCCCACCTACTCCAATGAATTCCACTTAGTTTTGTCTCTTTCCCTCTGGTCACTTTGTACCATGGCATCTGTGCAATATTGCAGTACTCATTAATAACTTCCTTGAGTGCTTTAACAATGGAAGATGGTTAAAGAGTCTTTGAGGAGCAGTTTAGAAAAATACCTGTCCAGATTTTGTTAAAGTAACAAACAAATTTTACTTGACTCAGATAATAAGCAATTGTTAACAAAAATTGAATGGAAGCAAGTGTCAGTAGGCACAAGTTACACTGAAACGTGCTTGTCTTTATATTGTGGTGGATTCTAGCATGCCTCTTATGAATACTGTTTAATGTGCTTGCTCATACAAAGATGTAACAGCCCAGGTCGTTATCACCAGTGCATCCTGACAAAATGAAATGTTATTTGTAATCCCTATATCAGAATCAAAGCTGTGTTCAGCTCTACAAATAAACCTTTTGGGTTTCTTCTACAAGTTTTGTTATACGCTGTCCAGAAATGAACTTACAGCTGTTCTCCTGAGAGATCTGCTAAAGTGGATTTCCACAGCTTGTCCACTAAGTTAGACATAAGGCTAGTGCCCAAGCCCCCCAAAAAGGATCCAATAAAACCTTATGTGTTAGGAATCAATGAGTTTGTATGTTCTCAGCTAATGATAACAAAATCTTCAGATATATAGCCCATTGTTGACAAAGAAGAAGCCTTTGCCACTGATGAATGTTAAACTTGGAAAGGTCCTGAACTTGTTATATTTTTATCTCATGCATAAAGGTATATGGCACTCTGAAGTCTGGCTGGTTTTCAGTCTCAAGTTTTGAATCCCATTTCTTTCCCTTTTCCTCTTCCTTCCTCCCTTCCAGCACTACACTTGGAGTCTCACATATGCGAAACGTAGGCAAAAAGATGCATTACCACCATCTCCCTGACTTGGGCAGTCAGAGGACTAAAGCCAACAGACATACAGTAATGGGAATTTGTCTAGATGGTGCCTTTGAATCATACCTGTGGGAGTCAAGCTACAAGCAGCCTCTTCTCTCATGGTGAAGTTTTCATATACTCAGTGATATCACTAGCACTCATGCTTTCAGTATAAGGCATTCAAAGACCCAGTAAGCAATAGTTGTTTCCTTAAAACCAAAATATTTAACCAGAAAAAAAACAAAACAAACCAAGCCAAAACAACAACAACAACAACAAAACTCTTCCTCACAGCCTGTAACATTTTTCTAAGGCTTATTATTTTATGTTACCTGGGGAAGATCCCTATTTGAGACTTACGTCCTCATCTTTAGCTATTTTGTTGCCACTAAAATCTCAGTAAAAATATGCCCTGTTCTCTTTTTGTTTCTCCTTCTCTAGACCCTTTTCAACTCTTTGCAACATTGAACAGAAACAGTATACTAAGTTACTTTATGCACTCACATACTGTGGATGCTGGGCAGGTAGCATTCAAGTCATTCTGTTAAGTTGCCACCATGAAGTGAAACAGATACCAGTGAGGTACTTTTATAGTGCCTTCCAATTTACGTCTGTGGAACGGGTACAAAGTCTTGTTTTCTTAAATGAAGTAGAAGCAGACAGGAGCTGACAGTTTCCTTGCTTACAGTTTGTGGGCTGAGGTTTCTGACATGGCTAGGATTATACTCCTTGAGGAACATGCTGCCTGCTGACTTTCCACATCCATTTCTACCTCAGACACAAATAGATCCAGTCAATGCCTGTATCTATACATCTTCAGGGAAAGCTTCTGAGTTCTCAGGCCCTTCATTACAGCTCATTACATTGGGTCACGACTCTATTGTTTCACCTATATTACTCCAAAAACAAATGCAAGTACTTCTTGCATTTAGAGCTTTTCTACACAGGAAATGAGAGATAAATAATAGTTCACTAATATCTCAGAAAGGCATTACTAGTTTATAAACTCATTCTTATTTCAGATCTTAGGAAGTATTGCAAGATATTGGTAAGATTCGGGAGGCCATCCAGAGGGACCTTGACAGGCTGGAGAGGTGGGCACAGGCCAACCTCATGAAGTTCAATAAGAGCAAGTGCAGGGTCCTGCATCTGGGTCGAGGCAATCCCAGGCACAAATACAGGCTGGGCAGTGACTGGCTGGAGGATAGCCCTGAGGAGAGAGACTTGGGGGTGCTGGTGGACAAAAAGCTCAACATGAGCTCTCAGTGTGCACTTGCAGCCCGCAAAGCCAATCAGATCCTGGGCTGCATCAGGAGAAGTGTGGCTAGCAGGTCGAGGGAGGTGATCCTCCCCCTCTACTCAGCCCTGGTGAGACCCCACCTGGAGTACTGTGTCCAGTTCTGGAGCCCCTATTACAAGAGGGATGTGGAGGTGCTGGAACGTGTCCAGAGAAGGGCCACGAGGATGATCAGAGGGCTGGAGCACCTCTCCTATGAGGACAGACTGAAGGAGTTGGGGCTGTACAGTCTGCAGAAGAGAAGGCTCCGAGGTGACCTAATTGTCGCCTTCCAGTATCTGAAGGGGGCCTACAGGAAGGCAGGGGAAGGACTTCTCAGGATATCAGGTAGTGATAGGACTAGGGGGAATGGAATGAAGCTGGAGGTGGGGAGATTCAGGCTGGATGTGAGGAGGAGGTTCTTCACCATGAGAGTGGTGAAACCCTGGAATGGGTTGTCCAGGGAGGTGGTCGAGGCCCCGTCCCTGGGGGTGTTTAAGAGCAGGCTGGATGAGGCTCTGTCCAGCCTGATCTAGTGTGGGGTGTCCCTGCCCATGGCAGGGGGGTTGGAACTAGATGATCCTTGTGGTCCCTTCCAACCCTGAATGAAACTATGAAACTATGAAACTATATATATGGAGAAGGTGCGAGGAGAGGCTGAGGGTGCTGGGATTGTTTAGCCTGGAGAAGAGGAGGCTCAGGAGAGACCTTACTGCTGTCTGCAAATCTGAAAAGTATATATAATATAATTTGTTTCAAGATACAGAAATTATTATAGATCAAAGAAATCTGTATTGCATTTAGATTGTGAAAGGCCTGTACCTTTGTTTCATGTATATATGTGATTAGTGAACATGCATGTTAAAATGAAAATATAGCCCTGATACAGAACTGCAATAGCTACAGTGATAATTTAAGTGATAATAATTTGTGCTTTGAGCAAAGGTAGAGTACCTTGTCATTAAAAAGATATGATTTCTAAATGGTGGAAATTCAATGGGAGTATGAGCTCCTGAATGTGAGTCTCTAATCTTATCTACATGACACTAACTATTCTAAAGCCCAGTAGTTGCAATTTATTGTCAGTCTGCTATTTTACAGACAGCTAGATGAAAAAAAAAATGAAAGGAACCATTAAAAAATAGGGTAATCTGTGACAGAACTTTATCAAATATTTCAATCCAAGAACAATTTGAACATTTGTTCATTGTCCCTTTGTCCTAAAATGCTGCCATAAATAGCTAGAGAAAACTTCAAGTATAAATCCCGTGAATAAAAATACTTCTGTCAACAAGACAGATGAAAAACGTATTTCAAACCTGCAATTACAGAAACTGAGTTGCAGTCATTTTACAGGTTTAAAGATAACTGTCTTTCTATATTTCTGTCTTTTTCCTTTTAAAATCCCTGAAAAGGAATTTACCCAAGATCTTCTCAGAAGGACTACATGTTCCCCATGAACTTTTAAACTTATCTGATGCAACCTCATCCAAATTCCAGCACAACTCCAAACCAATTTAATCAGCAAAGGATAAATGTTTTTGTTGATAAGCTTTCAGTGGGAAACATCTAGAGAGAGTGAAATTAATGTTTTTTTAATTGTATCTTTGGATTAATTATCCAGTGAACACCTATTGACTGAAGGTTGAACTATTTTCTTTCTCTCACTTCAATGAATACTTTTCCTCATTCAGTTCTTCTGCAGTTATTCATTGTAAATGTTGATGAAGCATACCCCAGGGGCTCAGATCCTCCTACCTAAATTTGAGAGCTTTGCTGAGATGCTGTTTAGGAAACTGTCAGTCTAAACATTCTTTACAATCAGTACTAAGAGATAAATATCCCCAAAGGTGTTTTCAGTCTACAATTTCTTGAGACAAGAAACTAACAACCTTACTTGAGGAGATGCGTTGCTGGACCTGTTGGTCCATGCGAGTGAAGTCATTAGGGATGTCAAAGTCGCAGGCAGCCTGAGCTGCAACAATCATGCACTAGTGCAGTTCACTGTCTTAAGGAGTATGAAGCCCATACAAATTGCAGTTAGGACTCTAAATTTTAGGAAAGCAAACTTCCAGCTTTTCAAGGAGTCAGTAAATAGGACCCCAAGGGAAATGGCCCTCAGGGACAAGGGAGCAGAACAGAGCTGGCAGTTCTTTAAGGATGCTCTCTATAGAGCATAAAAGATCTCAATCCCCACATGTAAGAAATTGGGTAAGGAGGGCAAAAGACCACCATGGTTGAGCTGTGACCTACTGCTCAAACTAAAGGGCAAGTTGGAGCTACACCAGAAATGGAAGGAGGAACAGGCATGCTGGGAAGAGTATAGGGACATGGCCCAGTTGTGTAGAGATGAGGTCAGGAAGGCCAAGGCACAGCTGGAACTGAACTAGGCAAGGCATGTAAAGAAAAGCAAGAAAGGCTTCTGCAGGTTCATAAACCAGAAAAGGAGGGTTAAAATGTGTATCTGCCTCCCCCAGTGAGCAACAGTGGGGAACTTGTATCAATGAATGAGGAAAAGGCTGAGATTCTCAACAACATTTTGCCTCAGTCTTCACTGGCAGCCCCTCTCCTCATTGCTCCTGTGTTGATGGACCACTAGTTGAAGATCAGGGTGACATGGTTCCTCCCACTGTAAGTGAAGACCAGGTATGTGATCAGCTGAGGAACCTGAAAATATACAAGTCCATGGGACCTGATGAAATACATCCCAGAGTCCTGAGGGAATTGGCTGATGTAGTTGCCAAGCCACTCTCCATGATATTTGAGAATTTCTGGAGAGTCAGGTGAGGTCCCTGGGGACTGGAAGAAAGGAAACATCACACCCATTTTTAAAAAGGGTAGAAAGGAAGATGCTGGGAACTACCAACCTGTCAGCCTCACCTCTGTGTCTGGGAATATCATGGAACAGATCCTCCTGGAGGTTATGCTAAGGCACATGGAGGACAGGGAGGCGATTCAAGACAGCCAATAGGGCTTTACTAGGGGCAGGTCCTGCCTGACTAACCTAGTGGCTTTCTATGACAAAGTGACTATGTCAGTAGATAAGGGACAACCTATGGATGTGATGTATCTGGACTTCTGCAAGGCCTTTGACAAAGTCCCCCACAACATCCTCCTTGCCAAGTTGGAAAGATACAGGTTTGATGCGTGGACTGTTCAGTGGATAAGGAATTGTCTGGATAGTCAGAGGGTGGTGCTCAATAGCTTGAAGTCCAGATAGAGAGCAGTGACAAGAGCTGTCACTCCGGGATCTATACTGGGACCTGTACTTGTTATGTTTTTGTCAATGATATAGACAGCAGGACTGAGTGCATTGTCAGCAAGTTTGCAGATGACACCAACCTGAGTGGCGTTGTTAATATACCAGAGGGAGACGATGTCATCCAGGGGGACCTGGACAAGCTGGAGATGTGGCCCCAGCTGAGCCTCATGGGGTTCAACAAGAGCAAGTGCAGGGTTGTGCACCTGGGCTGGAACAATCCTCACTATCAATAAAGACTTGGGGAGAAGGTGTTAGAAAGCAGCCCTGAGGAAAAGGATTTGGGAGTGCTGATGGATGAGAAGCTGGACATGAGCAGGCAGTGTGTTCTTGCAGGCCAGAAGGCAAATCACATCCTGGGCTGTATCCAACATGATGTCATTCAACAAGTCCGGGTGCCCGGTGCACTTTGGTCACAACAACCCCATGCAATGCTACAGACTGGGGTCAGAGTGGCTAGAGAGCAGCCAGGCAGAAAGGGACCTGGGGGTACTGATTGACTGATGGCTGAACATGAGCCAGCAGTGTGCCCAGGTGGCCAAGAAGGCCAATGGAATTCTGGCATGCATCAAGAATGGTGTGGCCAGCAGGAGCAAGGAAGTCATTGTACCCGTGGACTCAGCACTTTTTAGGCCACACCTTGAGTCCTGTGTGCAGTTCTGGGCCCCTCAATTTAAGAAGGGCATTCAAACATGTCCAGAGAAGGGCAACAAGGTTGGTGAGAGGCTTTGAGCACAAGCCCTATAAGGAGAGGCTGAGGGTGCAGGGATTGTTTAGGCTGGAGAAGAGGAGGCTCAGGAGAGACCTGATTGCTGTCTACAACTACCTGAAGGGAGGTTGTAGCTAGTTGGGGGTTGGTCTCTTCTCCCAGGCAACCAGCACCAGAACAAGAGGACACAGTCTCAAGCTGCACCAGGGGAGGTTTAGGCTCAAGGTGAGGAAACAGTTTTTCACAGAAAGAGTGATTGGTCATTGGAATGGGCTGCCCAGGGAGGTGGTGGAGTCACCATCACTGGAAGTGTTTAGGAGGAGACTTGATGAGGCACTTGGTGCCATGGTTTACTTGATTAGATTGTGTTGGGGATAGGTTGAACTTGATGATCTCAAAGGTCTTTTCCAACCTGGTCTATTCTATTCTATTCTATTCTATTCTATTCTATTCTATTCTACCAGATTTTATTGATGAACCTGACATCATGTGGTACGGAATATTCCTTTGGCCAGTTGGAGTCAGCTGTCCCACCTGTGTCCCTTCTCAACTTCTGGAGCACCATTCCATTCCATTCCATTCCATTCCATTCCATTCCATTCCATTCCATTCCATTCCATTCAGTGATAGCAAGTGTCTATACAACTAGTTTAATCTATCTAGATAATTCATATGTGAGACAAATCTCACAAAGGTTGTTTGGGTAGTTAAAGATGAGGCTAGAAATTCCCATGTGAATTGCAAGGTCCCTATCTGTTGTGCCTTGTTTCCTTGACCTTCACATTACTATCTTTATTCCTGAAAACCAGACTGGAAAGAATAGCACTTGCCTACCTCAAAGCAATCTCTGTTGTGAAGATAAATGCACTGTTTTTGAGGTGATCAAACTCCACGATAATAAGGCCCGCATAAGTATAAAGACTTTTTATTTCATATTTGAAAACTACATCAAGCACAGTGGGAGCTTCTGAAGATTGGAAATAAGAGCAGTAACAATAACTTTCCTAGTTCTTCCTAAAAAAAAATGGTTCTGTAGTATAAATATGGAATGACTGATACAATGTAGTGGTATTATCACAATACATAAATGCTAAACATGGTTTCAGTGTGTAAATGCAGCCCCAAAAGCTTTTGTTGTATATCATGTAAGTATGCATCATGCAAAGAGAAAATGAAAAAAAAAGATGGACAGAGCAAAACTGAAGTGATTTTAAAATCCTAAGGTGTTTGAGACCGGGACATCAGTAACAATGTCATTAGTTTTTCAGAATGCACCACAATCTTGCGAAGTTTATTGTTTCACCACATGCTGCAGTGTGTATTATTTCAGGACTAAAACCCACAAACATAATGAAATTGAATTGAATATACAAGGCTGGATATGTACCTTGAGGGCATTTCAAACATTCATGCACAGAGGAATTGTAGAGAAGGGATGTAAGGATAAACAGAATGGAAGTAAGAATCAGAAAACTGAAGAAAGCGAAACTGGAGGAGCCAAAAGTGATAAAACTAGAGGATGTTTTGGAGTTTCCTTTGCATCTTTGCATGCTCATTCACTATCTAGGTGGATTTTAGGAACACAATTTGGTTTTACCAGAGCAAGACCACGTAAGGAAGGTTAAAATATTTAAGCAGCCCATAAGTGTAATAATTTGTCTGCTGACCACATTTTACCTAAGCCACTGCAGCACATAAAATGTCCTTAAAACAGATTTGTCATAAGATATACACAGTAGGTGTTAAAATATTTAAATGTAGGTGTTAAAATATTTAAATGGGTATACCTAGAAATTTTACAGCTACTTGGTCTGAGTAGAGTGTACTCAGATGACTGACTTAGTTGTCACTATCTCACAGTCCTTCTCAGATAGGTAATCCTTGGTTCTCTTCTGTGATAGAAGTTGGTGTCAGGAACACCAGAAAGTTCTGAGGTAGCTTGTCTCCAGGTAAAACTTTATACTACCACTCTATAATTAAAAGTTGGCTTATATCTTAAAATTTAAGTTGATGACTTTTATGTAGCAAAGGTCTATTTCTGTCATGGGAAGTAATCTTGACTTTAGAAAATCCTAGATTTATAAATAGGGAACTGAAAACGTTGGGAGGTTGAAGTAGAGCTCATATTGGTCCTTACATGTATAGATCTAACTACCTGAAGGGAGGTTGTAGACAGGCGGGGCTGGTCTCTTCTCCCAGGCAACCAGCATCAGAACAAGAGGACACAGTCTCAAGCTGGTTCAGACTGGATGTTAGGAAGAAATTCTTCACAGAGAGAGTGATTGGCCATTGGAATGGGCTACCCGGGGAGGTAGTGGAGACATCATCATTGGAGGTGTTTAGAAAAAGACTTGATAGTGTGCTTGGTGCCATGGTTTAGTTGATTAGGTGGTGTTGGATGATGGGTTGGACACAATGATCTTGAAGGTCTCTTCCAACCTATCCTATCCTATTCTATTCTATTCTATTCTATTCTATTCTATTCTATTCTATTCTACTCTACTCTACTCTACTCTACTCTACTCTACTCTACTCTACTCTACCCTACTCTACTCTATTCTAATGTTCTAGGTCTAAAGCTAATGCTCAGACAAAATGCTCAGGCAAAAAAGGGTAGGACTAAGAAGGACTTTTCTGTGTGTATTTTGTTTGTTGGTTTTGGTTGTTTTTTGTTTGGTTGGGGTTTTTTTTGCATTTAACCTGAAAGAAAGGAATAGGCTGAAACTAGTTTAATGTTTACTATCACTGGTCAAAGCATCACTGTCATGTCAATTACCAATATCTTAATTTGGGGTCACTTTTACCAGAAAGATAGTTCCTTTTCACCAACAGCCACTAATCAATGTGTTCTCCTGCTCTTGGTGGGTAACATTTCTATGCAAGTGGAAATTAGGTCAGAGGCTGGGGTTTTTTGTTTGTTTTGGTTTGGTTTCTGTTTTGGTTTGGTTTGGTTTTGTCCTCCCATGATGTAGCCAGAAGCACCTCTAACTAAGGTTAAATCTTGAAGAAAGTATCTGTGTCATCAGTGAAGCAACATCATCCAGAAGGTCTTATGCTGCAAATCTACAAGAGTTACAACTTATTTAGAGTTGCTAATAGCTACTTTTAAAAGAGGGGAGCAGTGACAGTTTGGAGGGCCTGAGGCTCTCAGCATACAGTGCCTAAAGCTAGATATCTGGTTCTAGGCCAGGGGAGGGATAAGAAGAGTATCTGTTTTCTCAGGAGTGGCATGTCCTGGGATTTGTGGTAGTCTATAAGCTGTATGTTTCCAATAAGTAAGAAAACTGCTGTAGGCTGCATTGCAGAGCTGCTGAATGTGGGTCACATTCTACCTACAAGTCATAATTTGGCCACCCTACACGTTAAATATTTATTTTGTTAAAGTCAGTTTCTTACCATTGCCACTTTAGTTTCCAAGGGTTCTTTTGATGGTATTAACACCATAAGCAGAACTAAATACCTGCAGAATTATAGCAAGTTTCTCTATAACATTTCACTTGAATCTTATTCTTCCTGCAATAGATTAAAAGGTCTTTCATCTCTGCAGTTTTAAGTAGTATTTTCCACAGTAACAGGGGGAGGCCACATCTCTGCTAGTCAGTTTGCTGACTGTTTTAATGCTTTATAATTTTATAACATTCTCCCCTAAGGCTGTCCAAGGGTGATGCACAAGCCCTATTCCAATGTCTGATGTTAGTTGTCCAAGACAATGTGTTGTTTCTTGCCTTTTTTTTCTTTATTCCACTCAGTTTATTGAAGATAAAGGGAGACTGTTCTGGTAGTTTCAGGGGACCTTGGTCTTTTAGGACAGGCTATTTTTCAGAGTTTTATTTAGGAACCTTCTCCTAATATTAAGAAGTGAGACCTCTCAAAAAGGAGAGAGAGCAATGAAAGATAAGAGACTAAGTGCTGCTACAGTTTTTGCTACCCACTCTGCAAAGAGTTTCTTGTTTCTTGTGGCCAAAACTGCCTAATGTGAACTTGCTTTTTCAGAATTTAAATGTAATGTTTTACAATTGCATTGCTCAAATTTGGCAATGCATAAGTGAAGTTCTGCAGAGACAGGTATTCATATCATTCAGGTATCAAAAGACTTTGAATGAGTTTGTTGCTTCCTAGTGACTGTATCAAAGACATTGATGTTTTTGTTATTCACCAAGGAAAGAAGAGACTAGAAAAACTGCTAGCCTGTTTACAAGTACTTTGATTGGATAAACTAAGATTGTAATAACAAGGAAATGCCCATCCCAAGTAATCTGTGTTTAACATGATAAGTCAGAAAGGAATGTTTTTCTTATTCCTTCCTGGATCTCAAATATCATAGCAATTATGTGGATTGACTGGCTTTTTCTCCCAGTTTAGAAGATTAGGGGCAAGGTCTTTGTGCAGGTGTTTCTAGCTGGCTAGATAAAAGTTAGGTCCCCTCTGGAACTACATAGACACAAAAAAAACAGTTGTGTGTTCTGATGTATACAATTCAAAGGTATGTTCAGGCTTGACACCATACTAACCTAGCCTTGTGGCATCAGTTTAGAGATGGTTCACATCTAATCAGATTAGAGTTTGATGTTGTGGTTTGAGCCTAGATGGCAACTAAGTACCACAGAACCAATTGTTCACTCCCCCCACAGATGGATGGGAGAGTTGGAAGACTGAAAATGAGAAAACTCATGTGCTGAGGAAAAAGCAGTAAGTAAAACTAATACTAATAATATTGTAATGAAAAGGAAAACAACTCAGAGGGAGGAATAAAGCCCAGAAAAGACAATTGATGTAAATGAAAATAATTATTCACTACTAATGGGCTGATACCCAGAGAGCATCCCACCAGTCCCCCCTGCTAACCTTCTCATTAGTTTATTACTGAGTATGACATCAAATGGTATGGAATATCCCTTTGGTCAGTTGGGGTCAGTTATCTCACCTGTGTCCCCTCTCAGCTTCCTGGACACCCCTAGTCTACTTGCTCTTGGCGTAGTGTAAGAAGTAAAGACTTTGATTCTGTGCAAGCACAGTTTAACTTCAATGAAGTGTACTCTGCTCTGGTTAAGCCGCACCTTGAGTACTGTGTCCAGTTCTGGGCTCCTCAGTTTAAGAAGGACATTGAAATACTTGAGCGTGTCCAGAGAAGGGCAACAAGGCTGGTGAGAGGCCTTGAACACAAGCCCTATGAGGAGAGGCTGAGGGAGCTGGGATTGTTTAGCCTGGAGAAGAGGAGGCTCAGGGGTGACCTCATTGCCGTCTACAACTACCTGAAGGGTGGTTGTAGCCAGGAGGGGGTTGGCCTCTTCTCCCAGGCAACCAGCACCAGAACAAGGGGACACAGTCTCAAGCTGCGCCAGGGGAGGTTCAGACTCGAGGTGAGGAGGAAGTTCTTCACCGAGTGAGTCATTCGTCATTGGAATGGGTTGCCCAGGGAGGTGGTTGAGTCATCGACCCTGGAGGCGTTCAAGGGGAGACTGGACGTGGCACTTGGTGCCATGGTCTAGTCATGGGGTCTGTGTTGATAGGTTGGACTCGATGATCCCCGAGGTCCTTTCCAACCTAAGCGATACTGTGATACTGTGATACTGTGAAAATATCCTTATATTATCAATATAAATACGAAATATAGCCCCATACAAGCTGGTATGAAAAGAATTTAATTTTATTTCAACCAAAACCAACTTCTTGTCTGCAAACTGAAACAGCCAGTGAGAAGTCAGGAACCTGCCTTACACTCAGCAGGAAGTCCCTTTCTGGACAATGCAGATTTTAAGAACCCTGGATAGAAATGGAAATGTTGACCCACTGGGAGAGGCACAACACTAAGGATTTTAAAAGCTGATGATGTATTTTGGCTGGTATGATTATGTTCCAGGTTGGTAGGATAAATCTGTTCTAGTGACAGTTGGCCAGTGTCAATATTGGAGGGAACTGCCAGGAGAAGAAAGATTTATGGGTCTAAATCCATCTACACTGTCAGAGGCATTTTCAGATCTGCTGTGCTTGACAGGCTAACGTTTTTTACACGGCAAACTGCATTGGCAGCTGGAATCCTGACATGTAGAAAAGGTCAAAAGGTAGCTTCAGAAACGGCCAGTTAGGGACTAGAAAATAAAAGATTTTCTGATGAGTGGATAAGATGTCTTGGCTACCATTACAAGACAAGAAATTTATGTCCTCACAAGTAGCTGTGTTTTAAAGAAGTAAATGTGAGAATGACTTTAAATGTCAGGACCAGGGATCCAGTGCAATTAAATCTATCTTTCAATCGCTGGTGTAGGCACAATCACTGCACAAAGGAATCTATTTCTCCATCCTGTGCTCCATATAATCTCAGTTTTGTCACCATTCCTTCTAGCTCCTTGTTAGCAGGACCCCATGGTCCAAAACAGTCTTTCCCCATGAACTGCTTCCCTCTGCTTTAATCCTGTCAATAAATATGGCTGTGAATGATCACTGAGCAGAGTTCCTTGTTCAGTTCAGAAAATGTCATCTAAGTTTGTTTGCTCTAGGGGTCTGATTATTTTCTTAGATCTTGTTTCATCCTGCCTCAAGCACCGCTGTTTTATCTGCTTTGCAAGGAATTCGATTCCCAGCTCAGTGAGCCTCTGCAACACCTGAGGATAGACTTTGGTGTTTTTCATCACAGATGCAAACTCCTTGGACTTTATTATTATTCAGCTCCTCAAGAAAGGCCATTCTACTGGTCTCAAGCCTTTGCTCATTTAAAATTATTTCCTAAAATCAACAGAGTAAGAGGCATGGTGCTGAGAGAAGGTGTTAGAGAAATCCTGCAATAATTACCCAGGTGAATGCTAGCATTGCATCCTTAGAGCAATACAGTCTGATTAGGAAATCTGCTAAGAGACTTTTTATACAACCAAAGAATTCCACACAAGGCTTGTATAAGGAGTATGGCATAGTAATGAAACAGAACTACAGTGCTTGCACCCTGTCTTATACAATTTGAAAAACAAGTATAAACCACAACAATGAAGCCATATATTATCTAAGGGATTACTAATTAATACTACCATCAGATGTTTACCGTAAAGAATGCAGTGAACTGTAACAGGTTTAGCCGATAGAAATATTGCTAAGTCTATACAAATGGGATTTTCCTTTTCCCAGCAGTTAAAAGATTCACAACACAATATATACATGGCAACTTATTACTTGTTAAAGCATGTGATATGAAGCATCTCAAAGAGTTTGCTGTGTCATGCTCTGCTTGAAATCAAATGCAGTACTAGATAAATGATAAGTGTGATTAGCTCAATCCTGTGTGTGCATCTCTCTATGCATCTGTCTATGTGTTGTTTTAATATTCCTGGAACATGTATACATGTATTTAGGTTCTGCTTGAGAAAACTGCCAACCACAATTTCTAGTGATAGTCTGTTTCAGAGCTGTTTATGATCAGAATCTGCCCTGGACTGATGAAAATTTGGACAATTTGTTCTTAAATGGTTACCTCAGTGAAGAAAAGATTTCTAAGGACAGTGATTGTTGTCTGTCTTCAGTGCTGAAGTTTTGGGGTTTTTTTTTTAAGTCACTTGTTTCACTGATTTAATCTCTGACTTTGAAAAGGCCAAGCAGCAGGGAAGAAACTGGAAAACCTTAGGCCCTATTTCCTAAGGGATACATATTACCATTATTGACCTGTTCAAGGAGAAATAGCAGCTGGAAGTGGAGTTGCACACAGCGTTCCCTAGCATGTTTTTACTTCAGCTACAAGGACTCCTCTCCAGCTATCAATGTTTGTACCTAACAGAACACCAACCTTCATGTTTCTTTTTCAATACAGGTCAAACAATCAATACAGCGATACTGTTCCTCTTCAAGCACTTCAGTTTTCTAGGGTACCACTGTTGCCACAATCATATCCTCTTTAATTTTCAAATCAGCTTTGGATTTGTTCCAGCATACCCTTTAGTAAATTGATTTTTAACAGCAAGTGGTTTACATTGTCCATGCCTCCTCAGAAACTGTCCTGCTTTGTTGCTTCAAGAAGTTTGAGGGAAGAGAGAAAAATTACTCTGAATCCTTGTAGAGGTAAAGCATTATCTAATACTTATTCTTTTAGGTGGTTTTAAATCTATCTTGCTGTCACAAAATTACACAAAAGCAAACAGACTTACATCCCTAACCCTCCCTTCCTTGCTCCTTTCTTTCCAATTAAGTGTACTTTACAACTTTCTTCCTTACAGAATTTTGTTAGCAACTACATAAACTTTCTTAATTCTCATGCTACTTTTCCTAGCTGCTTGTTTTCATGAGCATCGTTCCCATTGTCATCATTCTTTCCTTTCTGGACTTGGTTACTCACACTTGGATCTCCTAACAGGTTTTATAAACCTTCTTTCACAAAGGTTTGTAAAACAGACATACTTTGTTTCTGTTCTATATGAAAGATAATGTAGGAAGAGTGATCCTATCTTACCATGGATCTCAAATTTTGTACCCATTGTTATTTTCCTTCTGTAGTTTCCATCTTCCTTTAACAATTCATCCTTATTCCTAACCTTAACCAATTTTCCCAGTAAAACTAAAAAAAAATTGGCAAGTGAAAATATACAGAAAATGGTTGGCTTTATTATTTGACTGAATATTAAATCACAAATACTAGTATTCACTTCACATTCGGTACCAGGCACTAAATAGAATATTTCCAAAATATTGTAGACACACTGGACCAAATTAGTCCCTGGTGTAATTCCTTCGAGTAATTATGTGGCACATTAATTAAGCAATCATTTTGGTCACCAGTGTTGTAAGTAAGTTCTAGAAGTTATGGTATCTTGTCCAAGATACAAAACAGTGGGTCAGCAGCAGAACTAGAAAAAGAAACCAGTAGTTCCTGGGAGCAGGCACAAACCCTACATTCAATAGGTTGTACAAGATGTATTTCTGAATACCAATATATATTGAGAATCTCAATATTAAATGCTATGAGGATTTCATGGATTTGTGTTTTCCCAGTAAGAATTGGATTTGAAAGTCTATCTTAGATAAATCATTCTATTAAATTCTAGGTAAAATCAGTTCTTTACTAGGGATGCATATTTGCAACAAGTAAAAAAGTCAAGCATTAATGCTATATTTATTGTTTATGCTGTTTTCAGCCAGGATAGAGTTAAGTTTCTTTATACCAGCAGGTATGTTGCTAGCATGTTTTGGATTTGTGCTGAAAACAGTGCTGCTAACACAGGTATGTCTTAGCTACTGCTAAGCAATGCTTACACAGATTCCGAGGCCTTTTCTGCTTCGCATAACACCCCAACAGTGAGTAAGCTGGAGTGCTCCAGACGTTGAGAAGGGACACAAGCGGGACAGCTGACCCCAACTGGGCAAAGGGATATTCCATACCACATGATGTCAAGTTCATCAATAAAATCTAGTGGAATAGAATAGAATAGAATAGAATAGAATAGAATAGAATAGAATAGAATAGAATAGAATAGAATTAACCAGGTTGTAAAAGACCTTCAAGATCATCAAGTCCAACCTATCATCCAACACCATCTAATCGATTAAACCATGGCACTAAGTGCCTCATCCAGTCTCTTTTTAAACACTTCCAGTGATGGTGACTCCACCACCTCCCTGGGCAGACCATTCAACTGGGCAATCCCTCTTTCTGTGAAGAATTTCTTCCTAACATCCAGCCTAAACCTTCCCTGGTGCAGCTTGAGACCATGTCCTCTTGTTGTGGTGCTGATTGCCTGGGAGAAGAGACCAACCCCCACCTGCCTACAACCTCCCTTCAGGTAGTAGTAGACAGCAATAAGGTCTCCCCTGAGACTCCTCTTCTCCAGGCTAAACAAACCCAGCTCCCTCATCCTCTCCTCATAGGGCTTGTGCTCCAAACCCCTCCCCAGCTTTGTTGCCCTTCTCTGGACACATTCCAGCAAGTCAACATCTTTCCTAAACTTAGGGGCCCAGAACCGGACACAGGACTCAAGGTGTGGCCTAACCAGTGATGAGTGCGGGAGCAGAATGACCTCCCTGCTCCTGCTGGCCACGCTGTTCCTGATTCAGGCCAGGATGCCATTGGCCTTCTTGTCCACCTGAGCACACTGCTGGCTCAAAATAAGGAAGAAGGAAGAAGGGACATTCTGAGTGATGGCATTTGTCTTCCCAAATAATTATTATGCATGATGAATCTCTGCTTTTTTGGAGGTGGCTAAATACCTTCCTGCTGTTGGGAAGTGCTGAATTAATTCCTTGGTTTGCTTGGATATTACTTTGCCTATTAAACTGCCTTTATCTCAACCTATATGTTTTCCTGCTTTCACCATTCTGATACTCTCTCCAGTACCATGGGGGCAGTGAGCAAGCAGCTGTGTGGTGCTTAGTTGCTGGCTGGGGTCAGACCATGGCCACATTCTAACATTACCTCATAATATTTGGAGAGCTAAATATCAGAAGACAAAGAAAATTGTGAGAGCTCCAATATGAAGAGTTTCCAATCAATATCAAGTTCTCATCTACCAAAGATACATGATCATAATGCGTGAGAGAGACTTTTCTTGGCAACATTATTTTGCTTCTTCCTTTCCAGTCACTGGGATTAATTTTAGAAGAACACAAGTTTTATCCTTAAACAAGTTATAGGAACAAAAGAACTGAAAGAGAATACTTTCCACCAGAAGTCCCTTGACAATAATGGCAGAAAGTAATGCCCACCCACTGAAATGTGGAGAATGTGAACCTAAAATACTTCATTCAATTTTTCACTGGTATTTATCAGACAAAATGTGAGGACACAGGGAACTGTGCTTTCCTTTCCTATAGTTTAGCCTATCTTGATGCTATTCACAAGTCATTTTTTGAATGACTGACAATGAATTTTAAATTCCTATTGAGCTAAAATCTTGACATTTAGTACATTCATTCTTTATGAGATACTGAGAAAAAAAAATCTCCCAGTTGAATTTTGACTTTTCCATTGCAGGTTCCTGAAAGGTCACTGGCCCTTTTTATTAGCTGCAGCCATTGTCAAGTCTGTACTAGAGGGTAACAGTTAACAAGAGGGAGGTTTTACAAGACCTGTGGGGAGTAAAGAGTGACACCATCACTAAATTCCAAGATTGTATTCATTTTTTATCCCTACAGTTTGTTGCATCTCTCCTCTATATAAATGAAAGTAATTCAGATTTAAAATGACCAAATTTTAGGACCAAACAATGTATATGTTGCTCATCCTTACAAATACTCAGATTAAATTAAATTTCATTAAAATGCCCAGGTGATGATTGGATTCTCCTTTGTATGAGTGAGTATAAATGTACAATCTCATATTGTATGTGCTATTTCTATAATCCACAAGTTTTCACATTTTCACTCTTCTCATTTTTTCCCCGATCACACTGGAGGAGAAAGTGGCTGGGGTTAAACCATGGCATCCCCAGCCTCAACTCTCATCTAACTTATCATTCACCCCTAGGCAGAATTTCATGCATTCCCACTTCTCTCTGACATAATGTGCAGCTCCCTCTTCTCATCACCAAGGCTGTCTTTTCTAAAGAGCCTATATCTATCCACTGCAGAGCTCCAGTTTTGTCAACTGCCTGACCACATCTCTGTGTTGACCATTCTGCACTCTTTGCTTTCCATTCCTCACTTGATCAGGGGGATCATTACCCTCATCATTTCAATTCAACATTCTTCTCATCAGATTAGCCAGCCTGCTGGAGAAGAGATCCTTTTCCCACACTTGGTCAAGTATATCCTATCTCTTACTGTAAGTTCTTGATCCTAAGAAAGTGTCCATTAGTCATAAAAATCAACCCCCTGTTGTCTGACACCAGCAACATAAACAGCTGTTAATACACAGGATGCATCTACTCCTTAAACTCTCACCAAGATTGAGGAGAAAATCA
This sequence comes from Melanerpes formicivorus, assembly GCF_026170545.1. NCBI lineage: Eukaryota > Metazoa > Chordata > Aves > Piciformes > Picidae > Melanerpes > Melanerpes formicivorus. The sequence goes on along the minus strand of NW_027142396.1, from coordinate 2,997,499 downwards.
TTTGGGATTCCAGCTTCCATGCCCTTCACAGTTATCCCTCTCACAGTCATGCATTCACACGTGAAACATGTTCCACACCTTCCTGACAGTATCATTGGTGCCTACAAAGAAAAGCAGGAAGGGCTGACAATCCAAGGGATAGAAAAGCCTCAGTAACTTCTTCTCTACCACACCCCAAATCCAAGCACCTGGCAAGCTGGTAGCTGTGCAAGGACGCAAATCAGGTGGGTGTATGGTGTCCCCCATCTCCCCCTGCTATCAATCACCCTTTCCTAGTGGTGCTGTGGTGGAGCTCAAGCTCAGCATGCTTGTGTGCTTTGCTGAGGTCCTTTCGAATAGACTAGAACTAACTAAACCATGGCATCAAGCACCCCATCAAGTCTCCTTCTAAACACCTCCAATGATGGTGACTCCACTACCCATTCCAATGGGCAATCACACTGTCTATGAAGAATTTCTTCTCAACATCGAACCTAAACCTCCCCTAGTGCAGCTTGAGACTGTGTCCTCTTGTTCTGGTGCTGGTTGCCTGGGAGAAGAGACAAATCCCCACCTGGCTACAACCTCCCTTCAGGTAGTTGTAGACAGCAAGAATGTCTCCTCTGAGCCTCCTCTTCTCCAGGCTAAACAACCCCAGCTCCCTCAGCCTCTCCTCATAGGGCTTGAACTCTAGACTCCTCACCAACTTTGTTGCCCTGGACATGATCCAGCAAGTCAACATCTTTTCTAAACCGAGGGGCCCAGAACTGGACCCAGTACACAATACCTTACCTGCTACCAGGGCATTGACCCTCTTTTATGGCTGCAGATCTTCAAGTGGACCATTTTATAATGGCCTTCTAAACAAGGAGAAAGATTATTTGCACCATAAACATCCAGCAGAAAATATCTAGGGAATGCCATTAAAAGAATATAATTATTGGCATTGATAGCTTGTATACATACAGTTATTTCCTGGCATAGATATACTGATCTAATTATTCTGACATAGATTTATCAGTCTTACTTCCCATGTGGACATCCTGTATGCCAAAGCTGATATATTAAATAAAATTACAAATAAAATTACTATTATTTTGAAACAGAATGTTCCTGCAGCTATAACAGCATAGATTATAGATATACCAAGTAATATCTCTGTAGACAAATCTTTCAGGAGTATTAAAAATTGCTATGAGTTGCAATAATGGGATTTTTTTTTTTTCCTGTTTGGTTTGTTTGTTTTTATTACTTTTTGTTGGGTTTTGTTTGAGGATGTTGTTTGTTTCTTTCTTTCTTTCTTTGTACTCTTAATAATGAAGTAGAGATTTGATTCTATGCCACACGTGAATGGCAAATCACTCCAGTGTCACTGGGATCATTTTATATGATTGTGTCCTGAAACTCTGTTCATTCAGAGTAGGTGGTTTCTGTGTCCTGAAACACTGTTCACTCAGAGTAGGTGGTTTTACAGATTGCTCCTTATGTTCCTCTACAAAATTTCAGAGCTGATTGTGCCTGAGGCCCAGCTGGAAGCTGAGCACCACGTAGCTGTTTGCTCACACTTGCCTTACCCCCACAGTGGCATGGGAAGGAGAATTGGGGGAAAATGGTAAAGCCCAATAGGTGAGATAAGGAGAGTTTAATAGAACAACACAGAAGCAGAAGCAGCAATGGTAATAGCAACAATTCTAATGAAATAACATATAAAATAGTGACATACAATGCAGTTTCTCACCATCCACAGCCTGCTGCCTCCCACTCTGCCCATTCAATCTGTTCATGATGGCATGACGTCATTATGAATCAAATATCCCATTGGCTGGTTTGATTTGTCTGTCGTGACTGTGGCCCACTTCTTGTGAAAAATAACCAACCCAGGACAGAGTTCAACAAGCAGTAAATGGCCATGATTAAGGCAGATCGTTCTGTGACACTATTTGGGATGACAGCCAAGGAGAGATGCCATAGTTATTTCTCTGAAATAGTGTTCCTCCATCCTTATTCCTTTGTTTCTTGTCCTCCTTCTATTGTCTCCTTCCTCTGTTGTCCTCCTGTCTACCATCTCTTTCTTTAACCTAGTTTTAGTGTGATTGGTGAATCATTTTCCTTACAGGGTACATTAAATATAAACAGTCATCTTTGCATTTCTAGGTTTCTTGGAAGTTATCAAAGACTGAAATGCCACAGCCTCATACTATTGTTATAGATGCTGCTTTTGTTCTGAAATAAACTTTGTTCTAAGAATCTGAGATTCTCAGAAAAGAAATGTATTGGTTTCTTTTATTATCTCAGCTGATAACAAGCCATTTGGTATAGTTTTAGTACTTACATAGATACATACCAATGCAGTGTAAATGGCTTTCTCCTGTCCTTTCAGCTAATCTGAAAGAGGGCATTGTCTACCACCAATACTTCACTAAGACAACCTTTTAAGTTCTCTGAAATTCTTTGATACCTTCAACTCTTCTTGATAGAGAAACATTTGAAACTCATTCAAGAGTAATAACCACAGCCACATCTTTTGTTCTTTCAAGGATATCTCTAGCTTTTACACAGTGTATTTTTCTTGTTGATAGATGGAAGTACTCTATTCCGGGGATTAAAGACAGAATAGTCTTTCTTTTTTCAAAAAAGTTCTTTGCTGATACAGGCATTTAGCAGCAGAACCAAGAGCTTGATTCCAAAGAAAAAAAGTCAAGCAAACTTGCTTTTTGCAGAGGGGCAGCTGTCACTCTATGCAGAGAGAGCAGCAACTTTTTCTGATCTCAGCCTCAGCAGGGAAACCATTAACCCATTTCTGTAAAAGAGTATATTGAAATAAAAACCTCAGTTTAGGAAAGATGTTGAGCTGCTGGAACGTGTCCAGAGAAGGGCAACAAAGTTGGTGAGGGGTTTGGAACACATGCCTGTGGTGGTTTAGGCTGGGTGCTGGCCTGGATGCCACTGCACAGACCACACGTGGGCCCAGCCCAGGGGGCGATCATAGGAAACCAGGTATTTCATTCCCATAATGCCCTGCTCCGCTATAAAATGCTGATGCGGGGTCTTCACTTCTTCTTTCCTCGCCTGCTGCAGCCTAGGTAAAATCGTGTGAGCCACCTCCCTTGGGCCTGCCCAGGCCCAAGGCTGGGTTGGGTGGGGAGAAAGAGCCCTGGGGGGTTTGGATGTACCCCCCAGGTGGGGATAGGATGTTCTTGGGTATGTTCTGGGATTTCTGTCTTTGCCACGGTGCTTGTGGTTCTCTGTAAAACATTCATTGATGTTTTTTTATTGTTTTTCTATTTAAACTTTCCATCACTTTTGCAATCCATTTGTCTGAGTCGTTGTTTCTGCCCGTGGTGGGGAGGGGGGTTTGCTCCAACCCATTACAAAGTCCTATGAGGAGAGACTGAGGGAGCTGGGGTTGCTTAGCCTGGAGAAGAGGAGGCTCAGAGGAGACCTTAGTGCTGCCTACAACTACCTGAAGGGAAGTTGTAGACAGGTGGGAGTCTCTTCTCCCAGGCAACCAGCACCCAACAAGAGGACACAATCTCAAGCTGTACCAGGGGAGGTTCAGACTAGATGTTAAGAAGAAATTCTTCACAGAAATAGTGGGTTGGGCATTGAAATGGGCTGCCCAGGGAGGTATTGGTGTCACCATCACTGGAGGTGTTTAGGAGGAGACTTGATAGGGTGTTTGGTTGCATGGTTTAGTTGATTAGGTGGTGTTGGATGATGGGCTGGACACGATGATCTTGAAGGTCTCTTCCAACCTGGTCTACTCCTCTTTTCTCTTCTCTTCTCTTCTCTTCTCTTCTCTTCTCTTCTCTTCTCTTCTCTTCTCTTCTCTTCTCTTCTCTTCTCTTCTCTTCTCTTCTCTTCTCTTCTCTTCTCTTCTCTTCTCTTCTCTTCTCTTCTCTTCTCTTCTCTTCTCTTCTCTTCTCTTCTCTTCTCTTCTCTTCTCTTCTCTTCTCTTCTCTCTTCTCTTCTCTTCTCTTCTCTTCTCTTCTCTTCTCTTCTCTTCTCTTTCTCTTCTCTTCTCTTCTCTTCTCTTCTCTTCTCTTCTCTTCTCTTCGACAGATATCTAATAAAGTGTGTATAAACTAACTTTCTGTCTTTTTCAACTCCTTTGTTCTAGCAGATATTAGCTTCTGGCTTCTGCTAGCTTTGCTGAGCTTGGCTGCAGTGCTTTGTTGTGGCTAAGTATTAATAAACAGCTCTCTGCTTTTCTCCTGTCCCATACACAGGGGAGAGGGAATGGAGCAGGGAGGGGAAGGAATTAGCAGCCCCCTGGTTTTGTCCAGGGGGGGTTCTTGTATTGTTTATAAGTTGTAAATATATGTAAACATTGTATATTTTGTCCATATTCATTGTATTCCATATTTCTAGATTGTGGTTGTGCTTGTAAATACAGCTTCATTTGCTTTCTAGTTGAACTAGTCTGGGAACCTTATGTTGGGGTGTAATTTTCAACCCACTATGACTGAAAACACTTGTTTGAGAGACAAAGGAAGACAACTGCCTAGTTTGCCTGATGGTCCCACAGAATAATGGAAATCAAATAATCAGGAGACATATAATATTTTTACAAATGCAGTCAATTGAACATATAATCTTAAAAAAAAATATTTATTTAAAGTTTAAAACATCAGAATAAATAAAAAGAAAACACTGGAAAACAACAAAATGTGTTTTCAATATTTTGAAAATTATCAAACTATGTAATCCATCTGCTTATTTTAACAAAAGATGGCAAGCTGCAGAATGTCTATGCTTATTCCAGACTAAATTACTTAGGGAACCATATCTGAGTATTACAATCCTACAGTATAGTTCTAAATCAAATTAAATTTTCTATTAAAATTCTCTATTACATTTACAAATAGAATAGCATAGAATAGCATAGAATAGAATAGAATTAACCAGGTTGGAAAAGGCCTTCAAGATCATTGAGTCCAACCTATCATCCAACACCATCTATTCAATTAAACCATGGCACTAAGTGCCCCATCCAATCTCTAAAACACTTCTAGTGATGGTGACTCCACCACCTCCCTGGGCAGACCGTTCCAATGGCCAATCACTCCTTCTGTGAGGAACTTCTTCCTAACATCCAGCCTAAACCTTCCCTGGTGCAGCTTGAGACTGTGTCCTCTTGTTCTGGTGCTGGTTGCCTGGGAGAAGAGACCAACCCCCACCTGGCTACTACCTCCCTTCAGGTAGTAGTAGACAGCATGAAGGCTCCCCTGAGTCTTCTCTTCTCTAGGCTAAGCAACCCCAGTTCCCTCATCCTCTCCTCATAGGGCTTGTGCTCCAAATCCCTCACCAGCTTTATTATCCTTCTCTGGACACGTTCTGGCAAGTCAACATCTTTCCTAAACTGAGGGGCCCAGAACTGGACACAGGACTCAAGGTGTGGGCCTAACCAGTGCTGAGTACAGGGGCAGAATTAATTCTGTTTTCAAATAGGAGGACGCATCCTTCTCAACTTTACTCATCAGAAAGTGAGATTCCTAGTCTAAACCTCAGGATTAGGTTTTTTATATGGCCAATGGGGAGAGACAGAATTTGCAAATCACAGCTCTTCCTGTGTATCTTTGTAACCTGTCTTGAAGAACTATCATCTGGAGATGTGTGAGGGAGTGTAACCAACTATTCTGAACTGAGCATCTTACTTTTAGATATCCAGGGTGTGCATGAGATGCATGCTAATCTAAGGCTTCTGAAAACTTTGCTTTTGCTTTTGAGAACTGTGTTGGCTTTAGCTGACTGGCCCCACTAGAAGGGACAGGGAGGGTACACACATAGATCTCTCTCCCCATCCTTTCTGTAGTGCAGTGAAATCTTGGAGGGCAGATTCCATACCATGCTGACCTTCCATAAGAGTGTCTAGCAACATTACAAGAAGGAATGGTTTTAAGATGAGGGAGAGTAGGTTTAGTGTGGGGTGTCCCTGCCCATGGCAGGGGGGTTGGAATTAGATGATCCTTGTGGTCCCTTCCAACCCTGAATGATACTATGATACTATGATAGACTGGATGTCAGAAAGAAGTTCTTCAGTATGAGGGTAGTGGGCCAGTGGAATAGGCTGCCCAGGGAGGTTGTGGATGCTTCCTCCCTGGCATTGTTCAAGGCTGGTTTAAATGAGGCCCTGAGCATCTGAGAGACATCCCTGCCCATGTCAGGGAGGTTAGAACAGATGATCTCTGAGGTCCCTTCCAACCTAAGTCATTCTGTGATTCTATGCAAAGGCTGGCTAGGGCTGAAGGAGTTTAAGAGTTTGGGAGCATATAGCTTGTAAAGTTTCCTGTTGAGGGTTTTTTCCCCCCACTTTCAGGTGAGGTGCAGTCCTTTGGCTTTGGTTTGTGGCTGTACGTGGGTTTGCCTGCTCCCCTGCGGGTACATACACTGGTATTTTTCTTTGTGTATCTGATATCCCTGCAGCAGTAAATCTTCCTTATCTCAGCTCTGCTTCTTGGGTCCTTTTCCTCCTTGCCCACCCAGAGGGGAGGGAGTTGGGAGGGGAACTGTCAAAGCAGTACTGTGGAAGTAGTGAGTGAACTGCTAGAACTCAGCTGCTAGCTGAGTTAAAGCCAGGACATTATACCTTTTCTTTTTTTTTTTGCCAATCTCCTTCAAATATTTCTGACTCAATCTTTCTGCAGATCAATCAGCTACATTGCATAGGCTTATGGTTTTCATGAAATACATAAAGATACTCCATCTTTTGCTTGCAAGCACTAAAAGAGATACTGAGTCATCCTATAATATTTACTCCACATAAAGCAAAAAAAAAGCAGAACTACCAATATTACATTTCTCTCATCTCTTCTCAATTAACACCAAAGTCAAGATCCATATTTCAGATTAAAAGAGGATTAAAATTTGCACTTTTAAAGAGAAACATTATGTGTAGAAATAAAGATTTATTATTAATTTATCTGAGACTTCTTTAAAAATTGTTTGTTATTTGTGGCATGATGTTCTACAGTTTACACAGTATCATAGAATATTGGAAGTTAGAAGGCACCTCAAGAGGTCATTGGGTCCAAACCCCCTGCCAAAGCAGGATCACTTAGGGTAGTCTGCACAGGAAAGCACCCAGGTGGGTTTTGAAAGTCTCCAGAGAAGGAGACTCCACAACCTCCCTGGGCAGCCTGTTCCAACATTGTCACCCTCACTGTAAAGAAGTTTCTCCTCATGTTAAGGTGAAATCTTCTGTGTTCAAATTTGAACCCCTTGTTCCTTGTGTTATTACTGTGCACCACTGATAAGAGCTTGGCCCCCTCCACTTGACACCCACCCCTGAGATATTTCAGGGGAGACCTCATTGCTCTCTACAACTACCTGAAAGGTGGTTGTAGCCAGGAAGGGGTTGGTCTCTTCTCTCTACCAACCAGCACCAGAACAAGAGGACACAGTCTCAAGCTGCACCAGGGGAAGTTTAGGCTCGAGGTGAAAGTTCTTCACTGAGAGAGTTGTTAGCCATTGGAATGGGCTGCCCAGGGAGTGATGGAGTCACCGTCCCTGGAGGTGTTCAAGAGGGGATGGACGTGGCACTTGGTGCCATGGTCTAGTCATGAGGTCTGTGGTGACAGGTTGGACTCGATGATCTTTGAGGTCTCTTCCAACCTTGGTGATACTGTGACAGTGTGATATTGTGTGATGAGATCCCCTCTCGCTTTAGTTAAAGTATGTTCTGTTTGGACTCAGTATTTTCTCGAAACACCCCTACTCTGCAATTAGTTCTGGGGAAAATGTGAATCCTGGTTGTATTTTAGTGGAATACTTCTGTGAAGACAAAAAATTTTCAGACAGGATGCTGCAGGAAATTGAAGGAGAGTATCCTTACTCAGGACTTTTTTCTAATTTTTGTTTGCATCTAATCTATATTCCCTGATGTGATTTATAGCAACATACTATTTGGAATAGTAAATCTCTACTCTTAAATGAGGGTAATGCAACAAGTTAATTATGTTGAAACATTTTATTAAATCACTTTAAATAATGGAAAATTTTTTATTATTCCTTTTTTTGCAGTTCAAATAAAAAGATTGATTATTGAAACCATGATTCCTCAACAAATTCTTTTGGTTTTGTTTTAGTTACTGCTATCTGAAAATCTATGTTCTTCATTTGCCCCCTATCGTCTAAATCCTTTTTCACTGGAGTTCTTCACTTCCTCACTTTTAGACATCAGTTACCAAAGCCAGTTTAAATTCTGTTTCAGTTCTAAGTATACAGTGATGATCACTGTTGAGGGAGCTGGGGTTGCTTAGCCTGGAGAAGGGGAGGCTCAGGAGAGACCATATTGCTGTCTACAACTGACTGAAGGGAGGTTGTAGCCAGGTGGGGGTTGGTCTCTTCTCCCAGTTAATCAGCACAAGAACAAGAGGACACAGTCTCAAGCTGTACCAGGGGAGGTTCAGACTGGATATTAGGAAGAAGTTCTTCCCAGAAAGAGTGGTTGGCCATTGGAATGGGCTGCCCAGGGAGGTGGTGGAGTCACCATCACTGGAGGTGTTTAGGAAGAGACTGGATGAGGCACTTGGTGCCATGGTGTAGTTGATAAGATGGTGTTGGGTGATAGTTTGGACTCAATGATGTCAAAGGTCTTTTCCAACCTAGTTTATTCTATTCTATTCTATATTTACTCTTGCAAGTGATCCTGTCCTGTAGTCAGTTTTGTGAAAGGCTTGACTTAACTTTCTTTTCCTAGGCAGCTAAAATTATTTAACTTTCTTATATCAAACCTAAAGTTCTGTGATTTCAGCCCCCTTTTTCCCCACTTTAAAACATGCCCAAATGGATGTTTCACAAGACCACCCAAGCTTACTGGCCACAACAGTAGTTACAAAACTCCTGTACTCATGATGTGGAAAATTATTTTCTTATTTTCAAAGCACTTACCATAACAACACAGCAGTGTTTCATCTCTCTTATTCTTAAAGAGATGGTGACATTTTCAAATCTCTTGTGTGATATTGCCCCCATAACACAGAGCACTTTACACTCATGCTTACTAAACTACATGAGGCTCCCATCAGCCCATTTTTTCAGCCTGTCAGAGTCCCTCTGAATGGTAGCATGACCCTCTCATGTATTACAGAAGATGTTGAGTTGCTGGAATGTGTCCAGAGAAGGGCAACAAAGCTGGGGAGGGGTTTGGAGCACAGGCCCCATGAGGAGAGGCTGAGGGAGCTGGGGGTGTTTAGTCTGGAGAAGATGAGGTTCAGGGAAGACCTTATAGCTGTCTACAACTGCCTGAAGGGAGGTTGCAGCCAGGAGGGGGTTGGTCACTTCTCCCAGGCAACCAGTATCAGAACAAGAGGACACAGTCTCAAGCTGCACCAGTGGAGGTTTAGACTGGACATTAGGAAGAACTTTTTCACAGAAAGAGTGATTGGCCATTGGAATGGGCTGCCCAGGGAGGTAGTGGAGTCACCATCACTGGAGGTGTTTAAGAAGAGACTGGATGAGGCAATTGGTGCCCAGGTCTAGTTGATTAGATGGTGTTGGGTGATAGGTTGGACTCAATGATCTCAAAGGTCTCTTCCAACCAAGTTAATTCTATTCTATTCTATTCTATTCTATTCTATTCTATTCTATTCTATTCTATTCTATTCTATTCTATTCTATTCTATTCACTATTTCTTTCAGTTTTGTGTCATCAGCAAACTTTCTGGAGGGTATCTCTTTCATTATCATCCAGATCATTAATAAAGATGTTGAACAAAATTTGACCCAGTATTGTTATTGTTCCCTGAGGTACACCACTAGCTGATGGCCTCCAACTAGACTTTGTTTCACAAATGACCACCCTTTGGGCCCAACTGTTCAGTCAGATTTTAGTCGACCTCACTTTTTGTTCATCCAGTCCATGCTTCACTGGTTTCTCTATGAAGATGCTAGGATGTATTAAAATTAAATTAAATATATAGCTTCAACCTCAACCAAGAAACTTATCATATTCTACTTTTATAAACAAACAGGAGATTTTTAGAGTGAACATGTCTTTCTAGTCCAATAACTTGGTTGCTCAACTGGGTGACAGAAAAATTGCAATCTGATTCCTCCCCTCAGGAGCATTTGTGTGTTGACATCAAACAGACATTGGATAAACAAGTTCAGAATAGTTACTAGTTTTCTAGGTAAAGCAAGGCAAATCTTATTTAAGTTCAGTGGACTATAAATACATATTAATGATAAAAATGTCTTGTCACTCGAGGAAATTAGATCTTTTCCTAGAACCATATAACAGACTGCCAGAGTAATTTTGTTCTGGCCCACGTCATGTCAAACAAAACTAACATCTACTCCACTTTATATTATGATCAAGTATTTATAACTCTGAAGTTCATTCAGATGTATAATAAAACCCCTTGCAATTGAGTATAGTAGTCTGTTTACATTCAGAAAAATAATCTTTGGTGCATAACATATGATTGTAAATGTTTGAACCCTATTTGTCAGCTTTATGAGTGGAGTTCTGCTCCTAGCTGGCATTTCTTGAGATTTCAGTAATTAAAAATAGCACTGTATTAGAAAATTTGTGCAAATTTCAAGAAGACAAAAGCCTGTATGTTGAATATGAGAATCTGCAACCACTCCAAACCAAATGAACTAGATTCCTAAATATTAGAAAGTAACTACATAACAGTACGTGAATTCTGTATTTTCTAATTAAATTTAGAGGTTTATACTTTTAAAGTATTTTTTTGCATGAATATATGCCTGACACAAAAAGGGGTTGGGGGGGGTAATAGGTAATGCACTTAGTATCATAGTATCAGTCAGGGTTGGAAGGGACCACAAGGATCATCCAGTTCCAACCCCCCTGCCATGGGCAGGGACACCCCACACTAGATCAGGCTGGCCAGAGCATCATCCAGCCTGGTCTTAAACACCTCCAGGGACAGTGCCCCAACCACCACCCTGGACAACCCATTCCAGGGCTTCACCACTCTCATGGTGAAGAACTTCCTCCTCATGTCCATGCTGAATCTCCCCACCTCCAGCTTCATTCCATTCCCCCTACTCCTATCACACCCTGATATCCTGAGAAGTCCCTCCCCAGCCTTCTTGTAGGCCCCCTTCAGATACTGGAAGGCCACGATGAGGTCACCTTGGAGCCTTCTTTTCTCCAGACTGAACATCCGCAATTCCTTCAGTGTGTCCTCATAGGAGAGGTGCTCCAGCCCTCTGCTCATCCTCGTCGCCCTTCTCTGGACACATTCCAGCACGTCCATATCCCTCTTGAAACAGGGGCTCCAGGTAACATTTCCACTGGGTTTATAAAGTTTTTTCGATACTGCACAACCTACACAGATTTGATAACCTCTGTTTCTACCAAACAACAATGGAGGGGGAAGAATTTCCTCAGAGGACTAAAACAACTTTTCACTATTTTATGACAGGTCAAAAGAGGTGATTCTCCCCCTGTACACCGCTCTTGTGAGTCCCCACCTGGAGTACTGTGTCCAGTTCTGGAACCATGTATACAAGAAAGATATGGATGTGCTGGAACATTTCCAGAGAAGGGCCACAAGGCTGGAGTACCTCTCCTATGAGGACAGTCTGAGACAGTTGGGGTTATTCAGTCTGGAGAAAAGAAGGCTCTGAGGAGACCTTATTGTGACCTTCCAGTATCTAAAAGGGGCCTATAAGAGAGCTGGTGAGGGACTTTTTAAGGTGTCAGGTATTGATAGCACTAGGGGTAATGGATCCAAGCTAGAGGAAGGTAGATTTAGATTACATGTCAGGAAGAAGTTCTTCACCATAAGGGTGGTGAGGTACTGGAACAGATTGCCCAGGGAGGTAGTGAAAGCCCCATCCCGGGAGGTTTTTAAGGCCAGGTTGGATGTGGCTCTGGGCGACCTGATCTAGTGAGGGTGTCCCTATCCATGGCAGGGGGGTTGGAACTAGACAATCCTCGAGGTCTCTTCCAACCTGGACAGTTCTGTGATTCTGTGACATTCACATTTCTATTAGACTGAGTAGTAAATAGAAGAAAAAGCAACAGCAACAACAAAATGAATAGGCAAAGACTGATTGTTTTGGATCCATCACAAGATGGTATGTTCTCTTCTATGAGAGGAAAGAATTTACCGAGATTTGTTTTCAAAACACAGGTAAAATAGACTAGGGGAATACAACATTTGTAATAAAATATAGTTTCAAAGACAGGCATCGCAGAAAGTCAACATATTTGGTTCCATTTGCTGTTTGATCTGATCAGTTTTAAACTTTTTAGATATTTGTACTTAATTTTATTTTTGCATCACAGTTATACATGACTTGAACATTTCTGCTATGAAGAAAGACTGAGAGAACAGGGGCTGTTTAGTCTTGAGAAGAGAAGGCTGAGAGGGGATCTTATTAATGTCTATAAATATCTGAGGGGTGGGTGATGAAGGTGACAGTCTCTTTTTGGTGGCGCCCAGTAATAGGACAGAGGACAGTGAGTATAAGCTGAAACACAGAAAGTTCCATGTTGCATGAGGAGAAACCTCTTTACTCTGAGGGAGACAGAGCATTGGAACAGGCTACTCAGAGAGTGGAGTCTCCTTCTCTGGAGACTTTCAAAACCTGCATGGATGCACTCCTGTGTGACCTGCCCTAGGTGATTCTGCTTTGGCAGGGAGGTCCCTTACAACCCCTAACATTCTGTGATTCTAAGATTATTGAGAAAAACAAACAGACAAACAAACAAACCTAAGATTTCAGGACAAGCCTAAACAACTGGGAAAGAACCACCAGAATTAATGTGGATATCCAGAATAATGGGCCCCCAAACGAAAGGAATTTGACATAAATGAATGAGAAATGCTTGATCCAGTCACCTCCTTCTGCTTGGTTTACTTCACAATGTGTGGTTATGGGGTGTTTACATGGACAGTTTCTGCATCTTAGCAGCTGCAACACAGCCAAAGGCAGTAACTTCTTCCATTAGCCAATTCGCTTCTGACATTGGCAGACATCATTTATAGATGTGATTCTTTTAACCTAGTTTCTCAGACGTGAGTGATTCTGCTGTCCTTGTGTTTTCTGTAAATTAAAACTGCTGAGCTACAATAAAGAGTGTGGAAGTGATGGGAGAGGTCATACATAAATAGGCTGTTAAATGAAAATGTAAAAATTACAAAGGTAGTTCCTTATTAATATATGTATTTTTTTTCAAGGAAAAAAAAAAAAGACAACTTCTAAAAATCATAGATCTAAGAAAAAACTGGAAAACTCTAGTTTGTAGCATCTTATGCAGATATTTGAAATAGGATTTCTCTCAGACAACTTCAGATGTGTACATCTAAATTAATCAACTTAGTAGCTCTTGAAAGTCAAGTAAATTCTCAAGCGGCTGATATTGCATGCCAACGCATCCACAAAAGCTCCTAGTGAATCTCATCCTTTGTCTTAAGCTTGGGCTGTAAGATCTTTAGGACAGGACTCTTTTATTTATCACCATGCTTAACATGGGACATAACCAGAATTGTGTTTTTTGAGAATCATAGAATCAATAAGGTTGGAAGAGACCTCAAAGTTCCTCAAGCCCAATTTGCCACCCAAGTCCTCATGAATACTAAACCATGGCTCCAAGTGCCATGTCCAATCCCCTCTTGAACACCTCCAGGGACAGTGACTCCACCACCTCCCCAGGCAGCCCATTCCAATGGTTAACAACTCTCTCTGTGAAGAACTTTCTCCTCACCTTGAGCCTAAATCTCCCCTGGTGCAGTTTGAGACTGTGTCCTAAAGTTGCCAGGGAAGGGGAAACTGCATCCCACTCTTACCAGTTTGGACTGCATCAAAAGAAGTATGACTTGCAGGTCAAGGAATGTGATTCTTCCCCTCTACCTGAAGTACTGTGTTCATCTCTGAGGCCCCCAGGGTAAGAAAGACATGGACTGGTTGGAGTTCAGAGGAGGGCTACAAAGATCAACAGGGGGCTGGAGCACTTCTCATATGAGGCTGAGAGAGTTGAAGTTTTTTTAGCCTAGTAAAGAGAAGACTCCAGGGAGATGTTATAGCAGTGTTTCAGTACCTGCAGGAGGCCTATAGGAATGATGGAGAGGGACTTTTTATCAAGAAGTGTAGTGATAAGACTAGAAGTAATGGCTTCAGCAGAAAGAGGGTAGACTCAGATTAGATATAAGGAATAAATTCTTTACTATTGAGGTGCTGAGGCACTGCAACAGATTGCCTAGAAAAGCTGTGGATGTTCCCTTCTTGGAAATGTTCAAGTCCTGGTTGGATATGTATTTGAACAACCAGATCTGATGAAAGATGCCCATCCCACTGACAGAGGGGCTGGAAGCAGATGATCTTTAAGGTCTCTCTAATCCAGCTCTTCCTATGATTTTATTGATATTTGAGTCCTTCCCATTCAAAAGACTGCATTTAGTTCAACTCTCTGTCATACACCTACGCTCCTCACAGTGCTCATGAGTAAGCAAAATCATAACATGTGCCAGATTATTTGTCTTCTCTGGTTTCCCTCTACAGTAACAACACCCAAAAAAAATGAGTTGAGGATGGAGCGGATGCATGTGACTCTTGAGCTGGCTGAAAGAGGTGGTGAGAGGAGTGCAAAAAAATGGATGTGTTTTGTGGGTTTAATCTGTGAAGTTTAATATCTGCCTGTGAGAAAAACTTCCATAACAGGGCTTTGACACTCCATACCACATATACTTAAGCACTCACTAGATCAAAGTATACAAGGGAAATTAAGCATTCATTAACAATTAAAAATGAGAGCTAGACATTCATATTTTCAGAATACTTCACAAATCAGGAAGCACACAGCTGTGAGGGAAAGTTACTTTAAAGAGTTTCCATTACAACTACTGCAAGAGAGTTTTGTTAAACTTCTGAATACAACAACAAAGCAAGGAAGCCACTACTTAGAAGCCTCATAAGGAGATGTGACATAGAGGACAGAAAGCAGGATATTTTTATCTTGACAAAAAGGTAGCTTGAAAAAGGCAAATTAATTTTCAGAAAAATAGATAGATTTCTGAGAAAGTATCCTGCTGAGATCCAGTATATATATAAAAAAAAAATCTAATGAAAGGAATTTATTTGAATCTATCCAAAAGCACTGGTCACATAAAGTGCTGGACGCTGAATTAGTTTTACCTGGGGAAGCTGACATGACTGTGCAGTCAAAGCAATGAAATATGAGTATTATGAGGGAGAATGCACAGCAGAGAAAGAATGCTTAGAGACATCAGCCTGTACTACACAGCTTTAAATCTTCCCTGGAGTTTTTCAAACACCTGGAGTATTTAGAAGTTGGGTTAGTGTCAATCCATAGCTAAAAAGTGTATATTGCAAGGCTCTTACATATTTAATTAGTTTGCTGTGTGATTCCTGTAATAGAACTGAGGGAGAGGTTCACTTTATTGAATTTTAGTCAAGCTTGTAGAGCAGTGACTTTGAGAGATTAAATTAGTCATCTATGCTTTCTATAAAATAAATGGGCAGATAGACACCTCTAGAAGACAGTTCATCCTGGCCTAGGTAAGTTGTCTAAGACTGGATAAATCACCTTCTCACAGTGTCTATCTCTCTTTATTGGTTTCAGAGGGTAGCTAGTTAGCATCACCTGGCTATCAAAATTTTTAATTACTCTTTTTAGGCAACACAAACTTTAATTTTATATATATATATACACATACATACATATATATATATATATATACACCCCCACACACCCACATATATATGCATAGATATATACACATACACAGCTGGCTTGTACTGAATATGAATATCTGTTTGATGTGATTTTTAGAGATGTTAAGCATACTGTTGACTCAGAACTGAAAACCATCTCTCCCATTCTGAAGGAATATTCAAAGCTCTTATTGAAAATAAAGGGAGACAGAAGCTCAAAATAAAACAAAACAGACAAAACTTTGGACTTAATTTCAGAGCACTCACTCATTTTTGTAATAAGGTAAATCCTTACAGCTCTGATTACCTCTGGCTAGGATTCCTCATGGGAGCTCTTCCCAGTCAAAACTGATTCACAATACTTAAGCTTCATGACATTCCACATTGCTATGAAATATATCTACAAGTGTATCTGATCAGGACAGCAGTTATACTTACATGGCCATGATGTTTGCCTTTCCATAGATAAAACTAGTGGAAAATTACAGGTAATGTGCCTGATGCAAGTATTTAAATAAAATACAAACTCAGAGCAGTAGGAACTGAGTCTTACAACACTAGCAAAGAAGATAAAAGAAAACAAAAAAGCCTCTGTAAGCAAACAAGACACAATCATTTTAATGGACTGGGTGAGAAGTAGTAAAGATTGTGTGTCCATATTAATTTGTATGCAATATTGCTCTCTTTCCACTAGCAGAAGTAAAAATCATACTGCATGGGAACATCACACATTCCTCCTTATTATTTTCCTAATATTAGGACAGGAATAATGCTTGCATAGAACAACAAATGTGATATAGATACCATACTGAAGAAGTATGGAATAGACTGGACTAGACTAGCCTAGACTAGAACTCTGAGATGAAGTCCAACCCATCACCCAACACCATCTAATCTACTAAACTATGGCACCAAGTGTCTCATTCAGTCTCTTCTTAAACATCTCTAGTCACAGTGACTCCACCACCTGCCTGGGCAGCCCATTCCAATGGTCAATCTCTGTGAAGAACGTCTTCCTAAGATCCAGCCTAAACCTCCCCTGGTGCAGCTTGAGACTGTGTCCTCTTGTTCTGGTGCTGGTTGCCTGAGACAAGAGACCAACCCCCACTTCGCTGCAACCTCCCTTCAGGTAGTTGTAGACAGCAATAAGGTCTGCCCTGAGTCTCCTCTTCTCCAGGCTAAACAAACCCAGCTCCCTCAGACTTTCCTCATAGGGTTTGTGCTCCAAACCCCTCCCCAGCATTGTTGCCCTTCTCTGGAGAGGTTCTCAACATCTTTCCTAAACTGAGGGGCGCAAAACTGGACACAGGACTCGAGGTGTGGCCTAACCAGTGCTGAGTGCAGGGGCAGAGTGACTTCCCTTCTCCTGCTGGCCACACTGTTTCTGATCCAGGCCAGGATGCCTTTGGCCTTCTTGGCCACCTGGGTACACTGCAGGCTCATGTTCAGCCTACTGTCAACCGGTACACCCAGGTCCCTGTCTGCCTGGCCTCTCTCCATCCACTCTGAACCCAGCCTGTAGCACTGCATGGAGTTGTTGTGGTCGGTGTGTACAACCTAGCACTTAGATGTGTTAAATCTCACGCCATGGGACTCTGCCCATCTGTCCAGCTTGTCAAGGTCCACCTGCAGAGATGTCCTATACTCATAGATCAACACGTGCCCCCAGCTTGGTATCATCTGCAAATTTACTGGTGATGGACTCAATCCCCTCATCCAGATCATCGATAAAGATAATGAACAGGATGGGGCCCAGCACTGATCCCTGGGGGACACTACTAGTGACTGGCTGAGGTCAGGCTGACAGGCCTGTAATTCCCTGGTTCCTCTTTCCAGCCCATCTTGTGGATGGGCACCACGCTCTGGCCAGCTTTCAGTCATCTGGGACCTCTCCAGTGAGCCAGGACTGTTGAAAAATGATGGATAGTGGCTTGGCCAGCTCAACTGCCAGCTCTCTCAACACCCTAGGATGGATCCCATCCAGTCCCATGGACTTGTGGGGATCCAAGTGGCTAAACAGGTTACTGTATTTCCTACAATTAAATTTTAAAGCAGAAAATTAAAGTTGGTGTTGAGGATTTAAAAAAATATATATATATAAATCCATTAATTTGTAGTTGGTCAATTGATCAGGTCAGAAAATCTACATTGGTGTATCTGAGAAAACATTTTGTCTGGATCAGTCTATGGTGCTGTCTATTGAAATGTGTCTCTGGCAATCAGAATTTTGGGGGTTTGTATGTTTACTTTTCCTATGATACAGTATATTATTGGTTAGTTTCTTTAATTGTATGGGTGGATCTTTATCTCAATCTCTTTATGCCAATTTAAAGGCACGTGCAAAGACCTCTGATTTTCCAAAACCTGATATTCCTGTTTAGAATGTGATTTTCTTTCCATACACATTGAGCTATTCATCAGCAGAAACTTTTCAAAAGTAGGTATTTCTATTAGAGGCGTTCCACTCTTTAACATTATCTCCAGACAGTGGAGAAGAAAATGACCTTAAATCCTACTTTTTTCTTTTGAAGCTACGCTGTCTTTGATGTTACACTGAAAGATAAGAGGGAGGGATGGGACTTCTACAATATAAACTTGTGTGAGGTTGCATGGTTGTGCATAAAATTAAGCTGGGAGGGAAACCTGAATAGAAGACTGTGGATAATAAATGCAGTCTGAGTTGTTGGTTATTAGGCATACGGACATGGATCCCAACCCAAATATATGTATGATCTGCATGATCCCTGATAGCCCAAGACTCAAACCTAACCAAAGGACCTCTGACAGGGATACAGTAAATGCAACCCTCTTCAAAATCTCACCACAGCCCTCACTCTAACCCGTTCAGACCCTGGATGCTTCTCATTTAAACCTCAGAGGAAGGGAGCAGGGAGGGAGAAGAGATGCTGCCAGGTCCCACCCTGACCTTTAGCAAGCAGTATCTCAGGTTATGTCTAGCATGTACTAAATCAAAGAAGGGAAAGTATTAGTTTTTGACCCCAAGGCCAAGTGGCATTTTCTGGTTTAAATCCATGCTTTCTGGCTTAAATCCATGCTTCTGTGATAGTGAATTCAATAATTGTATTTTAAAATATACACATGCAGAACCTCTGAGTGAAAGTTATTCTGCTTATTACAACAGTCTTGAGCAGATGGCAACTCAGGCCATGTACAAAAAGTAGTATGTAGGAAACAGCAGCAAATCTACCTACAAAGTTATCAAACATATGACATTTAATATTGTTACCGTGTTAGCATTTCCTTGAAAATCAATGCTATGCACTGTTCTTACTTTGTATGACAACTTTTTCTTAAACCTTCTTTGCATATTCAAACACAGAGAGTCATACACAAATAACACCACAAAATTTCCTATTAAGATCCCCAACAACAAAAGAGCAAAAGAAGCATAATTACTGTGGCCAGTCAGTGATTGTGCTGGGTCACATCTGTTCTGGGGAAGGGCTGTGAGAGCCCTGCTTCCCCAGGGGACAAAAGAAACCTGATCCAGGTGAACAGAGAGGGACTTGGTTCCCCCTTCCCAGGAGGAGGGGTTCCCCCAGTTGAAGGTGGTCTATTCCACTCTCCCTTCCTGTCCAGCAAGCCTACAAAAAGGAAGACACTGCAGCCATTTGCTCCCTTTTGCTTCTGCCTCACCTGGATGAGGGGACTGAGTCACGGCTCGCTTCCTGGTTCTCTGCCATGTGTCAGGCCTGGCCTTTCTCCCTGCTGCATCCACATTTCTCCAAAGGACTGTTGGTTTTGTATATCTCCCTATCCATCCTTGTTCCTTACACTTGTGAACCATTTCTGTTATTGTTGTGTATGTATATATACATACATATATATATAGTGATTAAAGAAAATTTTGCCTCTATTTCTGAACCGACTCCAAATTTATTCTCAGTAGATTTATCTCCTCCCCTTTTTCCTTACCCCCTTTTCTTTCTTTTTATTTTTTACCCTTTCCCTTATCTCTCCCTATTTTCTCTCAATTGGGAAGGAGGAAGAGGGAGTGGGGGAGGGATTCTCAGTCTTGCCCCCCATCTGAGCTCTTAAATCCCAGTTAAGGCTCAAACCACCACAGTGATCTGATTCATAAACTGGTTCATAAGCTTTGTTGTTTTCTATTTAGCTACATAGACGATTCCTAACCCATCAATCCCTTGCTAGACAAACTTTAAGAGTACTGAGAAACTAGTGCTGTTGGGTAGATTTTGCTGATCAGATCTATACATGATGTTCTGTCACTGCTGGTTCACTCAATAGGTAGGTGTAAAAGCTGGTCCCAAATCCATACCTAGTATTAGTCCTATACATGTGATCCCCAACACTTAATACATGGGTGACAGGGACAAAGTCAAACCCTTGTATCCCTCCCATACTTAAAAATAACATTTGTACATTGCTCCCCAGAGGATGGAATCCAAATCTTAATTGTATTCTCATCGTTCCTTTTCAGATTCAGACCTATTCCCATGCAGCTGCTTCTGCTATCCCTTACCATGACCTGATAGTCCACAGTGAACTCACTCCCAGCTCATTTCCTCCAAAAAAAGCAAGCCTCCTAACCAACTCCAAACACAACTTTGAAGCCTAGTTATCAGAACTGTTAAAATTTAATTTTTAGTGCAGTCTTGGCCTTTTGCCTTCTACCATAATGCAGTGACCTCTATTAACCCCTATCCTATATCCAGCAACCCACTCCTAAACTTGCAACAGTCTTGAACATATTCTACTATTTCTTCTGAAACATTCACTCAGTAGAAAGCTTCACAGAAATTGGAAATTTTATCCAGGAAGTTTTTCAGAAAATTAAGGATGCCAATTTCTAGTCTCAAATCTTCACAAATCTTTAATGAAAGAGCAATTGATTTACTTCATAGGGGATTTATTTTTCCTCAGATTATATGTATTGCTTCACCCAAATACTGCTTCATGTCTACACTATAACTTAATGGGCAGATAACAGAGTGCAGCAGTCTGTTTAGTACAACAGCACAATGAAGGCCTGAAAATGAAGTGGTCTTTCCACAACTGATTTGTGGAAACCTGGGAACTACTTAACCAAAACCAGAACTAATGCTAGTGGGAGTAACACCTACACCTTAGTTTACACCTTTGTTTAGTTGATTAGGTGGGTTGGATGGTAGGTTGGACATGATGATCTTGAAGATCTCTCCTACCTGGTCCTATTCTATTCTATTCTATTCTATTCTATTCTATTCTATTCTATTCTATTCTACAAGTAAAATAACTTTTTTCCTCTCTTCAACTGATTTTGGTACCTTGCTAAGTTAGATCAAACTTCTTATCTCGACAAAGACTGATTATCAATTAAATATTAGCTAATAAAATGACACCTTGAGGTTAATCCAGATGGCTTTAAACAGTAATCTGTGACATAAACACTACTTGGAAGGATTGCATTGCTGAAATATTTCAGAAGCTACAGGAAATTTTAAGGCTAACTTGACAAAACAGGAAATCTCAGTAGATCTGCAGTGAAACATAAGGTGACCTTGTAAATAGCTTACATAATGCATTTTATAAAACTGTTGTTTTCTGACATACTACTTCCTCCACCATTTGATGTCAGGTTACATCCAGTGAAATGTAACTACATGAACAGCCATCCTTCAAATACCAAATTCCATCATTTTTCCTGCCTCCCAGGGCATGAAATAGCTACCTACCACCTGCTGTTCATGGGTTAGTTTGTCAGGTTGCAAGTCAGAATTGATAAGCACTAGCTTCCATAGTATCTCAAACCACATTATATCTCTGTAGGGCTTAGAATAGCTACTACTGCCCTGTGCTGATCTGGGAGCATCCCTAGAACTAAATTAAAACAAAGATAATTCTAGACTAGACTGTCTGTGTTTGATTTTACCATATGTCATGCAAGGACTTTGAATGAAAATTGTGTATTTGGGGCGAGTTACAGAACAGCCAAGGGCAAATTCATTAAGCATCTGCAGCTGAAATTATTTTGGGTTCATTGATTCAATGTTTTTCATTAAATAATTTTATATGGCTGCTCAGCTTCACAAACACTTCACTTTTCCAAAATGATGACAGTTGGAAAGAACAAGAACTTATTCAAGGAACTTTCACCTTAGTCAACATCCTCCAGGTGCACTCTGTATATGTGTGTATTCAGGTGTGTTTCCCCTTTTTTTAAGTTATTAACAATTGAAATAGCAATAGTATTTTTTTACTTAATTGCTTGGAACACACCAACTGTAAGTACAAACTTAATGATAAGCCTCAACCCAGATAAGCAATGAGAAACCTTTTCAGGCTGTGTTTTTTCTCACTGCTGTTCACTTGATGGAAAAAAAAAAATGAAATTCCTTGACCTTGGATGAGCTATCATAAAATGCAATCAAAATTCTTTAAGCTCAGAATACAATGTCCTAAATCACAGAATCACAGAATGTGATAAATAGGTTAGTGATCTAAGTTTAGTCCGTTTCTATGATGCATCAAGTACTGAAACCAGTCATATCTGCCCCCACCAAAAAAAAAATAAAAGGAAAGAAAAAAAAAAGGAAAGAAAAAAAAAACAAAATAAAGAAAAAAAATAAGAGAATGAAAAGAAAAACTTTTTTCTAGCAGAAAAAAATACAGGTTAAGAGCTAGTGGCAAACTAATCATAAGGCATGCTGCTCTTTCTTAGAACCATCGAACAAAACCTAACAGGTTCCACTGGGAAGGATTTAGCTAAAAGTCAGGCAGACTTAAGGAAACTGAAAAATAATAAAAGCCCTAAAATGTATTTCTATTTTAAGAACTTCTCAATGTCAATATGGCTTGTATTGCTGGTAAAAATATTTTTAACGACACATTTACCCCACTGCTTCTAGCCACTGCCTATCCAGCAATGGTGGTCACCCTTAGAAGCCAGCACTCTGCCTGTTTGTGCCCTTCACATAGCTAATTCTAACTGGCTTTTTTTTTTTATCCTTCTTACAACTCTTTATTTGTAGACATGACTGTCAAAAGAGTCCTGTAAGTATTGATTTCTCCAAGAGAGTGGAAAAATCTGGTATATGACTCAGACTTGCAGTAACACTGAAAGCATTAGGTGCTGTCTTTGTGGAAACACAGAAAGGAAACGCGATGGGACACCACCATCCTTTCAGTTGGAAAACAAACAAACAAAGGAAAAAAAACCCAAGAACAACATTAACCACAAATTCCAAAACCAATCAAGAAAAAAAGCCAACCAACCAAACAAAAGCAAACCCCAAACAACTGCATAGTGTTTGGCTGAGATGGAGTTAGTTCTCCCCGTAGCATCTCTCTTAGTGCATCTCTCGTGTTTTGCAGTGGCAGCTGGGTGTTGGTAACACACCAGTGTTTTGATTACCACTGAGCAGTGTTCAGACAGAACCAAGACTGTCCTTTTTAAACTTTCACTCTCACAATAGGAGGCTGAAGGATGGGCAAGATCTTGGGAGGGCACACAGGTGGGCCAGCTGACCCAAAATGATCAAAGGGGTATTCCATACCCTATGATGTCAGCTCAGATATAAAAGCTAAGAGAAAGAAGGAAGTCAGGGGTGGGGGGGGTGGGGGCTGGATTTATTAATGGCATTTATCTCACAGAGCAACCATTACACATATTGGAGCCTGGCTTCAAACGGAGCAGCTGGACATGCTTGCACATATGGCCTTTTGTTTCACTTTTACCTCATTAAACTGCTCTATCTTGACCCTTGGGTCTCTTGTTATATTTTCCCTCTCTCCTGTATAATAGACAAGCTTTGGTGGGCATTTGGCCCCCAGTCAGGGCCAAAACACCACATCAATATACCAAGAACACAGCAAATTACTGTGATCTATAGGAAACACATTTGTTTTTAGTGATTGGCCTTCAGAATGGGCTGCCCAGGGAGGTGGTGGAGTCACCATCCCTGGAGGTGTTTAGGAAGAGACTGGATGGGGTGCTTGGTGCCATGGTTTAGTTGATTAGATGGTGTTGGATGATAGGTTGGACTCAATGATCTCAAAGGTCTGTTCCAACCTGGTTAATTCTATTCTATTCTATTCTATTCTATTCTATTCTATTCTATTCTATTCTATTCTATTCTATTCTATTCTATTCTATGCTGTGCTGTGCTGTGCTGTGCTATGCTATGCAATTCTATTCTATCAGCTAGGCTAAAACATAATGGAAAGCAAAGACTGCC
The DNA here is from genome assembly GCF_026170545.1 of Melanerpes formicivorus. Lineage (NCBI taxonomy): Eukaryota > Metazoa > Chordata > Aves > Piciformes > Picidae > Melanerpes > Melanerpes formicivorus. Next base: position 2,973,665 of record NW_027142396.1, on the reverse strand, counting down.
TACTCCTGACTGTCAACCTTTCTCAAAAATTATTTAGAACATTCATCCATATGATTTTATATCTGACTGAGCAACAAAGAGATGACTGTCTATAGTTTTATTAAAAGGTAATAAAGAAAAAGAAAAAAAGGAATTAAAAGGAAGAAACTTGCCATGCAAGTTAGACATTTCCTTTGCCAAAACAAGACAAGTCCTTAGCTGGGAGAAGTGATTATAGAATAGAATAGAATAAACCAGGTTGGAAGAGACCTTCAAGATCATTGTGTCCAACCTATCATCCAACACCACCTAATCAACTAACCTATGTAACCAAGCACCCTGTCAAGTCTCCTCCTGAACACCTCCAGTGATGGCGACTCCACCACCTCCCTGGGCAGTCCATTCCAATGGGCAATCACTCTCTCTGTGTAAAACTTCCTCCTGACCTCCAGCCTGAACTTCCCCTGGTGCAGCCTGAGAATGTGTCCTCTTGTTCTGGTTCTGGCTGCCTGGGAGAAGAGACCAACCTCTGCCTGTTTACAACCCCCCTTCAGGTAGCTGTAGAGAGCAATAAGGTCACCCCTGAGTCTCCTCCTCTCCAGGCTAAGCAGCCCCAGCTCCCTCAGTCTCTCCTCATGGAGCTTGTGTTCCAAGCCCCTCACTAACTTCGTTGCCCTTCTCTGGACTCGTTCCAGCAAGTCAACATCCTTCCTAAACTTCCTAAACTGAGGGGCAAGATAAACTAAACTGTGGCAAGATAGAATGAAACTTCACATACTGTATTTGCAGTACTATTTGTAGCCATTGTTTTCAAAGATTTTCACGTGTTCAAAAAATTCTTCCTCTGTTATGGGAGGATATACTCCAAAAGCACTTTTAAAATTGATAGTACACCCGTGAGATCTATGAGTGTTATTCTGCACAGTTTAAAGAACAATTATTTTTACCAGTTCATGTTTCTGAAATATAGCTGATGTGAGAATTTAGTTTTCATAATCCACAGTAAAACATTATAGATTTTTACCAAACATAGCCCTTTTGTGTCCTCATTGGGCAATATTTCTTTCTTTTCCACATATTTATTTCTTTTTTTTTTTTTTCCTGTCTGTGTAATGATCCTGAATTGTGCTTCTTTTCCCCCACACATTCTGATAATTCATAAATATATTTAAAATTAATTATGGTTTTATTGTCTTAACTATTGATCTAAAACCCAAACAAACAAACAAAAAAAACCACACAACAACAAAAAGAAAAAAACAATACATGAAATGCAAGTGATGCAGTAGGAGCAACTGTTTGCTCAGGCTGAAACTGATTGAAAGCATCCTCTACATAAAAATGAAATTCATTTCTGTGTATGCACTGACGCTTCACCATCTGTCCAACATCTCAGATTTACACTCCCAGATAACTTCATATTTCACCCTGCAGTCCCTAAAGAAGCATCACTTTAAATGGGGCCACATGGAAAAATGCACTTCAATAACATCTGAAGGTCTTGCGTTCAGTTGCAAGGGCCACTAATCTAAATGAATGATATGCCTATAGAGCAAGCTTCATTGAAAGTTATGGAAATAGGGAGGAGCAGATGTAAGAGAAAGACTGCTAGAAAGTAAAAACAAAACAAAACAAAACAAAACAAAACAAAACAAAAACAGGAGAGAGGAAAGGAAAGGAAAGGAAAGGAAAGGAAAGGAAAGGAAAGGAAAGGAAAGGAAAGGAAAGGAAAGGAAAGGAAAGGAAAGGAAAGGAAAGGAAAGGAAAGGAAAGGAAAGGAAAGGAAAGGAAAGGAAAGGAAAGGAAAGGAAAGGAAAGGAAAGGAAAGGAAAGGAAAGGAAAGGAAAGGAAAGGAAAGGAAAGGAAAGGAAAGGAAAGGAAAGGAAAGGAAAGGAAAGGAAAGGAAAGGAAAGGAAAGGAAAGGAAAGGAAAGGAAAGGAAAGGAAAGGAAAGGAAAGGAAAGGAAGAAAGAAAGGAAGAAAGAAAGGAAGAAAGAAAGGAAGAAAGAAAGGAAGAAAGAAAGGAAGAAAGAAAGGAAGAAAGAAAGGAAGAAAGGAAGAAAGGAAGAAAGGAAGAAAGGAAGAAAGAAAGAAAGAAAGAAGAAGAAAGAAAGAAGAAAGAAAGAAAGAAAGAAAGAAGAAAGAAAGAAAGAAAGAGAAAGAAAGAAAGAAGAAGAAAGAAAGAAAGAAAGAAAGAAAGAAGAAAGAAAGAAAGAAAGAAAGAAAGAAGAAAGAAAGAAAGAAAGAAAGAAAGAAAGAAAGAAAGAAAGAAAGAAAAGAGAGAAGGAAAGAATGAAAGAGAGAAGAAAGAAGAAAGAGAGAGGAAAGAAAGAGAGAAGAGAAAGAAAAATAGAGAAGGAAAGAAAGAGAGAAAGAGAAAGAAAGAGAGAAAGAAAGAAAGAGAGAGAGAGAGAGAGAAGAAAGAAAGAAGGAAAGAAGGAAAGAAGGAAAGAAGGAAAGAAGGAAAGAAGGAAAGAAAG